>NC_085050.1:26616630-26839155 GCF_963662255.1 Cinclus cinclus | reverse complement strand
GTCTGAGGCAATAGTGCTTCTTAGCACAAACCAACAGCAGCAAGAGATGCTGGCAGTTGTCTGGATCCTTTTTGTGTTGCAAACAGACACCATTCACGTGAGTCCATTGCAATAGCAGAAAAGGTGAAATATGAAACTTCTTCCCCACCCTGGCCTATAAGGAAGTATCAGGTTCTGGCAAGTTTGGACACCTGCAGCAGTTGATTTCTTTCCAGCACAAGTCCAAACACATTCAGCTTTCCAGCAAGTAACTTCCTCCGAGGAAAGAGGCACAAGAGAAAGGGAAAATGGAGGAGAAAACAAGCAAAGATAATACAAGTACAAAGTGTTTCAACAGCAAAATGCTTTGCATGCTCTGTTTTGGGAGAAGGAAAGAAATTGAACATACAAGGCAGGGTGTATTTTTGAGTACCAACAGCTGTCATATTTGGTTTTAGCACTGCTTGTTATCTTGGGAAAAAAGGATGAGTGGAAGATGTGCAAATATGTTAAGGGTGTTAGGATGGGATGGAAAGTCTCAGTGATGCAGGGTGGTTGAGGCAGATCATATTGCTTTTTCCTTCACCTCTCCCAAAACCAGCAACAAGTCTGAGTAAAAATAAATAAATAAATAAATAAATAAATAAATAAATAAAAAGAATATACCGGAGTAAATTTCTATCTTGGCTACTTGGGAGAAAGTCCAGAACAGTATAATCCAGACTAGTATAATCAGGGTCAGATTTTGTCCAGAGCTGTGGAGTACATGAAGAGGCTGCTGCAGCAGTCCCAACAGGTCAGTTCATTTAATACCACACCAAGGCACTCTGCCTTGCTTAGAATGGGTATAAAACCCCATCGTGAGTGGGCTCCCTAAGCAGGGATACCAACTATTTGCTTTCTCTTTAAGTGCTTGTGTTATTTTTGAAAATTACACTGTGTTTTCATTATAAAATTACAATTTCTATAAATTTAAAATTGGCTTCCAAAGCATTTTAATCCAAACCTTCCTCACTACATAAATTTGTTGACTTAGTCTAATTCAAGAATCTACATTCTTAAATCCTTTAAGTTCTCAAAAAATGCATTTGAGGACACTGACTGGAAACTTTGAGGTTGTTTCAAGTGAGTTTCATTTTGAACAGCTGGACTTTCAGCACTGGCTGTGAGGTGATGTTAGTTTTTCTTGGGCTGGATAAAGCCAAGAAATGGTTCTTGTCTGGCACATCACCATGGAATTCAATAAGGGGCATAAGCAAGCAGGCGATCTAGTGCCTGAGGAATGTTTTACTATGTGGAATTGATGGGAATAATACATATGTAAGTGTACACAAAAACAAAAAAAGCATTAAAATTGCTTAATACAATGCGTAAAAATGCATTTGTAGCTGAGAGTTAGTGACAACAAATTTGATGTATAAAGGCCATAGAATGTGCTAGCAAATGAAAACTAAAAAGAAAAAAGAGGGACTCAAAAGTGGATAAATATTTCCAAATATATATTTAATTCTGAATATTTGTGGAAAATCTTTAACATTTTTGGAAACTATAGTCACACATTTGCTATGGACTTGATTTGAGTAGAAGTTATTCAGTCTTCTCAACTGCACTAATTCACCAGATATGATTTGTGCTTGTAATTTGTAGTATATTAATGGATTTTAAGTGGTTCCAGCAATTCCATTAAAGGTGGATGGAACAACTAAGTGAACATTTTGCCAAAGGTGGAGACACCACAGTTGTGAAACCAGCCAGTGGTTTATGTCAAACACAGTCATTTAAAAAATATAGTGGTGAATTAAAGTAAAAGTGACTTAAAGATTAGATATTCTACAACGTGTTGCTCTAAATGAAGACAGGAGTATGAGCAGTAACATCTGGATGGAATAAGGACCAATCTGAGAACTAAAGTAAAATAGCATTGCTTATTTGAACAATTTCAACGTTAGAAAATAGAAGTTAATATGAAGAACAAGAGTCTCTGGGAGTTTTTGGAAGAGGGACAAAAAAGTTGACAAATGATGTAGAGTTTTCAGCAGCTTTACTGTCCATCTTAAGCTAGATTGTTTTTTAACATTTGCCCATGATGTGCCCAGTGCTGGACCACACTGTCTGCCTTGGGCATCTTGGAGGTGCAAAGTCCACAGAAGGAGTCATAAAGCCAGCTGACAAGGGAGCAGAGGTGGCAGAGCACTTAAATGCAAATGGATTGCAAGATAATCCCTTCTGTGTAACTCCTCTGGCTTCACCTGGGACCACATGGGGACTGAACATATCTGTGTGCTTTTACTTGCGAGAAGTCACGCATAACAGCCAAGTTTAGGTTTTCCTTTTGTTTAGACTTTTACTTACAGAGTGGCTTTAGTCAGTGCAGAGGCCTCATATGCAAAGGCGTTTTACTTTCATAAGAACTGTTGTCTTGCATATAGCAATTTTCTTTTTTTTTTTTTGGCCAACCTCTTCCTCATTAACCTACCAGAGAATTATACACACCAGGGTTTATTTAGATGATCTTTCAAGTGTCCTTCCTGTTTATAGAGTGTTTAGCCACATGCACCAGACAAAATATGAGGCCGGGGAATGGAGGATACCATGCTAACAGGAAGCACTTTCATGTAAATAAGGGTGATGCTCCACAGCATCCAGTAACTACGTCTTCCTGCAGGATGCAATGAGCTTTGAAATACTTGTTTGGAAATAGAAGTATTTCTTCTATTAACAGAAGTAAACAATGTATGAGATGGCCATGTTTGCACACACACACAAAAAGGTGAGTTCTGAAGTTGAGTGTAGGGAATTTCTTTGGGTTACTGATACTGCAATACCTTTGGGAGAGTTGATCATTATTTTGCCCTGATGGATTGAGATAATTTCACCTTGATATTATCTACCTTGATCATATGAATGAACCTTCAATTATGCACAGGGGAGGACAATGTAGGTGATAGAACAGGCTCCTGGTACCACACTGTTGTGCTTGGTCAGAAATCTTTTATTCTTAGTGTACTTACTAAAGACGTAATCATATCTGTGGTTAATACTATGTTTATGCCATTACTTAAGGATACATATGTTCACCAGAGCTGCTATATCACCAGCATGAAGTCTTCCCAGATTTCTCTCTGAAAACCAAAGTCTCTGCATGTTCAAAAATACTCGTCAAATAAAATAGTGAAGACAAATTTGTTAGTTTTTATTAGGAATGTCTTTTTCATTTTGGCATCTTTTGAATTTTGTGGTGTTTCCCAGTACTCATGGATGAAAAGGTTGTTTCTGCATCTAAAATGGACCTTGGTGGTCCCTCAGTAGGTGACAGTTGCCAGTGACCTCCTCCTGTGGACCCAGGTCTACATATGGTGCACTGACCTCACCCCCTCACAAACAAACAACAAAGATGATCCAGAAACTCGTTGATGAACAAAATTAAACACAGCAGGTCAAATGGAAATCAATTACAAGCTGTGCATAAGACTTTGGAAGTCAACACCAGCTCTCACCCGCTAATTGGGATGGAGGCAATCAAATATTACGTCAGCTCAGGTCAACCTGTGGCTTTGGTGTCCATTTTTCACTCAATATAGGATAGGGAACTATAAACATCTGAGAAAGTGGATGAAGTTAACGGATGACTTGGACAGAATGATAGATTCTGTGCTGAGCACATTGTTCCAGTACAAACAAATAAAATAATTTAAGGAAAAATACCCTCTTTTTGTAGCAAGCAGAAACATGGTCACAGCCATCTAAACAAAATCTGTTAATTTTTGAATTTAGCTCTGCCTCTGATTTATGCATAAATTCTAACTGGTATAATTTGTCTAATGGAACTAAACATTTTTCAGCACTGAGCCTCTCTTAAAGCTTAAATGAACACAATTTTTCCTCAGCAATAGGCCCAATAGGACTAAAACCAACAGACTTGCAAGGAAAGCACTTAAACAAATTACATGTCCAGAGCTCACTTATTTCTCTTTCTATACAGCACAGTGCTTTGAAATTACCTATGGACTAACTTAAGATGTTATTTTATTTCAATATTCTTTAAAAATAACTGTGAGCTGAGATGGCTCCTGTGCTTCAGTTTAAAATGTCAGTCATTACTCCTTGTAACACTGAAGTTCCACATCTATAACATGTACAAAAGTATCCAGAATGAAGAAATAATTTTTTAATGTATCTAGTAGCTGTTGCAGACTTCTGGAACTATGACAAGGACCCAACATAAATTAACTTTTTGTCTTGACATGGAGTTACTTTCAATCTCAGTTGGTAATCAAAAATGCAGGGTATTCCAGGTTGTGGGTCACAATATGATGATGGACATGGGCGTCTTAACCACAATCCTTTTGATTTCCAAAGCATTCAAAAAAGTCCTGAAGACACGCATGGGATGAAACAACCCAAACTTTGTTGACCCAGCACCTGACCCAAAACCCAAGGACTATCCTATCAGTGCTTTTTTGGATCTGAGAGTCTTTAGTCTCTCTTTGTGCTCCTCTTTACATTTCCTGCTCCTTCTTTTTCTTGTTTTCTTAAACACCTACCCTCACGCAAAACATATCAGGGCCCCATCATGCTTCTCATCCATTCCTGGGCAGATGTAAGATGTGTAGCTCATCTTTGATTGGGGTGCTGATGAGAGCCTGCATCTTGAGTGCTCTGGATGTGGCTGTTTGTAACCCAGGAAGGCTATCTGTCAAGCTGGTTCACAGTAGTGAGCACACCAAAATTATAATTTTTTAGTGTGTGTGTTGCACAGTTAATGGTATATGTGAGCCCAGTTAAGATTTGCATTTTGGGCCAAGGACTTTGTTGCTCCTGAGACAGAGTTGGGTACTTAAACCGTTTACCCAAAAATGTTAACTTTTCCATGGGGACCTTGTTGGATTTGTCTGTGGTTTAGATATACTGGAATGGCTGGGAACTTTCCAGCAATAAAGCAGCAGGTTTGTCTCTTTCATAGATCATGGGATTAATGAAGTAAATAACCATCATTTCAGTTTATGCAAGATGGTAAGCAACAATATTAGTAAATCTGCATATTCATGTCTATGCTGCATTTATTTGAAGACATACTTGATCACAATTAATTTGTGTGTAGAAGCCTATGGTATCTCATGAAAGTCTTCTCTGGACAGGAGTTCTGGAGGGGAAAATTAATTTGCATAAAAATCAAATAGATAACAATCAGTGCTTTTAAGACAAACATGACCACCAAGGAGGCCCTGGGTCAGAACATTAAATATGTTTCCTTGATCCCAGGGCCTTGGCTTCAAGGCACACTGGGACCTGAATTCCCCAAAGACAGGTGACTACAGCTGCCTGCAAGGAGTTTCAACTTAGGAGTTTTATAGCTTGCATCTGGCTCACAGCTTGTACCTTGAACATCCTCCAGGGAGCTTACAGTCTCATTTTTGTTCTTTAAACACTAGAACAAAATTAAAATGAAAATCTAAAATGCAAACCTTTTTCCCAAACCATGTGAAGGTCAAGGAAATAACCTTTTCTGCAGAAACAGGAGGAAAACACATACAGCAAAGCAGATATTGTGAATAAAAGTAAGCAGCTATTATAACACCACTAGCAATCTCCTTTTCAAATTGGCTAGCATCTTGGAAAAGTTGAAAATGTTCTTTTAAATGACTTCCAACAGCAAAGGATAGGATATTGCACTGGGCACAATATTCTAGGAGGTGGGTCGCACTACCTTCTACTCATATGTGTTTTCCATAATAAGTCAAGGCAAAAAACTACTTTCCATGCTGCTGTTTTAAAAGTGAGGTTTCAAGAGAAAATTCCACCATGGCTCTTCCATCACAAGTGGTCTAACAGCAGCGGTGGGGACACGCACAGACCCCAGATCAGAAATGCTGATGGTGCCCTTGGGAACAGGGCTCCTTACTTACCAGCAGATCTTCCATGAAATGCATAAAAGGCTGGAGCCCGGGGGCTTCAGCCATCAGTTCCTGTTTGTAAGGAGTCAGTTTGGCAGCAGTGTTACCACACTGCCCTAAGGCTTCTGAGCAACACGAGGAGAGATGATTTTCCTGGCCTCTGGATGAGCCCTGGCACAGCACATGCTGCAGGAGGAAAGACAAGGAAAATTCAGTGTGGACAGACAGATATCTTTCTGCATCCCATGCATCTGCCCTTCCCTCAGCTGCTCTTGGTTCCCCACATCTCTCATATGAGTGTGACAGAGTAAGAATTTCTTTGTTGCCACAGGCTCTCCCTAAAGTTAGGACCAGTTCTGGGGCTGACAGTATAAATGTGTCTGAGTAGAGAACAGCATCCTCTCCCAGTACCCACAGGTCAGGAGAATTTTGGTCCAACTGCTCTACCGATGTGGAAAGCAATGACCATTTCATTAGACACAAAGTGCTCTGCAGCCTGCTGACTCAAAAAACCCAGGTCTTTGTTGCAGCATTTTGTGCTGTGTTTCTGTGTTTTTATGATGCATACATAGGCTGCAGATCAAAGGTTATTTCTAGGTCATTTTCCCTATAAGATTATTGAGATTTCCTGCTAAATCACTGAGAACAGTGAAAATTTGCAGTGTTTTTATTAAACTTTCATAGTCAGCACACAGAAAAATTAGGATGTATGTCAGCTTGGGTTGCATACCTCCAAGAAACCAAAATGCTTAAAAACCAAGCAGCTAAACAAAAGTCAACTTATAAATCTCTTGAAAAGTCCCAGAGACCTTCCAGTCTGTCTGCTGACACCTTCTGCCTGTCTCTGACCCTCCTAAATCAAAGTGTTTATCTGAAGTACAAAAGTTGACAGTTTGCTTTTAATAAATGTTGCTTGTCTTGTCAATCTGCAGAACTCTTGCTCCCACTGGCCATTTCCTTGATGATGTGTTACAGCAATACAATAGCCAGCGGTACTTACAGAAATAGATGCAAAAAGTGGCCTGATTAATTTTAAATATGTCCATTCTTTAATACAAATTGTAAGTTGGAAAGAGAGGCTGTGTATTCCAATGGGCAGAAATTCTCTTTTGGGGGAACAATTACTGTTCCTGATAACACATGTTGTATGACAAAAGAAAAATAAATAAAAGGACCTGGTTTGCTCACAGGCATAATCAAGGGCTTTGTAATTAACAATAATTCTGAAACAGTTTTGAGTGTCTGCGTACAGTTTTGCTCATCAGTAAAGCTCAAGATCTATTACACTTGCAAACATCAGAGAAAAAAAAAAAGTCAATAAGTGATGCTTTTGTGTCTCTGAAATTTTGCAGACTTAGACTTCAGTCCAGTGTACTTCCACACAGGGGTAAGGTTTTCCCTTACCCCTATGCTTTAAATGCAGCCTTTTCCTACATTATGTAAAATGTAGATTGGAAGTAAATGATAATTTTGAGAAATGTATGTTTCCTTGCATATCATATAAGAAGTCCTGTAATGTAAATCTTTAATGCTCAGCATCCCCCTAGCCTTCACAAAACAGTGTAACATTTTAAAGGTATTAAAATTTATTGGTTATACTTAGTTTCCCTTTTGTTTAGAAGAAAGACCTTTTTGGATACACTGTAGAATACACATGGGACTGAGGCATTCTTAGTTAATGCTAAACATTATTCATTTGTTTAAAAGCAATTGCTCTTCCCTGGACTGGAAGGGAACTGTGGAGCCTTCCTGGTGACCAAGGATGGCTACATCATCTGAAACTGCCTCTTAAATCTCAGGCTACTTCAGGGCTGTAAACTCTGCTTGATAGCTTGGAGAGGAAAGCCAAGTGCATTGGGACCAGTTTTAGGCACCATGCAAGGTCAGCCATGGTGTGGAGGGCATCAGGCTGCTGGTAGCAGCTTAGGATCACCAGTAGGTCCTGCTGCCTGCTTTTCCCATGCTGAGCCGTTGCATTTTCTTCAGGAAAGGGAAGAGGTAAAAAGGAAGTGGCCACTCATGTCCAGGCCCAGCAATAAGGAATGTGCAGGACAGCTGAAGAGCAGCAAACCCAGCCTCCCCTTAGCTGCAGACCCCACTGATCCCTCTTCTCTGGAAGGTTGTAAGGGAGTGTAAGGTAGTGACAAGGTGTAAGGGAGTGGGCATGGTAGGAAGGCTGGTGGCAAACCTGCACTGACAGATGTGGTGAGACACAGAGGGCCTCACTCCAGACAGATATTGAGGACTTTTGTGTACGGACCATGTGTGCATTTTCTGGGTTCATTTTCACCAAGGTGCTCGCTGGCAACTCCAGAAATGCACAGATAAACATCAGTCTCTGCCAGAGGAGCACTAATGTGTGCTTATCTCTGCTTCTCAAGACCTCATGGGTATCTTCTGTCTAGCTCTTTCTGGTATATTCTGAAACTTTATTTCAGTCAAATGTAGGTTGTAATAAAGCTAATACTCTTTTATTGTCCCAGGCTGTCCGAATAGCTTTAAATATATGTATTGGGCAGATCATCCATGTATTTTTTTAATAACAAATTGACTTCTAAAGTCTCCCTGATTTGATGAAACATGGTTTAAATACATATTTTCATTCCTTATTTTATAAACTATATTCTTCATAGAAATAGTCATATTTCATTCTCATATTCTTCATAGAAAATACAAAAAGGTAAAGTTCAAAATTCCATACCTTTATTTAACTGTTGTTTCTTAAAAAATAATTGTTGCTGAAGAGGGATTCAGCCTTGCAACTGAAATTCAGAAGATTGTGCATGGAAAAGACTCAAAGTAGATGTATAAACAGACTCACAAGTTAAAATTGAAATGAATATTGTATTAAAAAACTAAGTATGCAGACTGTGGCATGGGGCTTAGGAGAACACAGCTGAGCTTCTGTTGACAGAAGTGGAAGGCAGCTTACCTTGTGCTCATCTCCCCAAGGGTGCTCGTGGGAGGCCCAGCTCATGAATCTCAGTGTTGGACAGTGCTGAATCCTCACCTACGTATGGTTATAATGAGAGGGAGTCTTTTGACAGCTTGGAAACTCACGACCCTTGGTTTGCAAAAGGCATTTTTAAACAGCAGTGTTTTAGACTCCAAAGACAATCTGTGCTTTGGTAGAGTAAAACGTTTCTTTAGTTAATTTTTCTTTTAAGAAACTCCATTCCAAGTCAGCAATCTTGTCTTCTGGTCCTGGTTAAAGCATCAAGCAAGGGAGTCAGGCTTTTACAGTCAGGCTTATGCTAACATGGACACCCCTACACATCCTGGCTTGTTTTGCTACCAGGCAAGTGAGGGTCACCCGAATTTTCAGCAGGGGAAGTTCAGAGTTTTAGTCCTGTCATTGACTGTGTTTTAAATAGATGGAGTCCAGCAGAATTGTGATTTAGTTACCTGAGGTGTTAGTAGTTTATTAGCTGTATTTGTGGTGCTGATGAGAGCTTGGGCTTTTGAGGCACCTCATCTGCCATGCAAAGCAGACCATTTGGGTGGTTTTCTTGTAAGAAATCTGCCTTTGGAGAGTAGCCTGGGTTGTGAAGACCCACTTTTATGTCCACTTGGGTTAGCAAGTGTCAGGCTTTTAAGTATTTAGAGAAGTCAAGTCATGAGATGTTGCATTTCATTTGGGAGTCTTAAAACCAGCCCAGCTGGTGAAGCTGGGGGAGGCCTGGGGGATGATGGTGTGAAGCCCCTCTTGGCTGTACTACACATCTCCTTCCAAGAGGAGGGATGTAATGTGCCCGAGCTTCCTGCAGCCACTCACTGCCATCCACAGCTCTGCAGAGGTTCTTTGAGTGTGGCTTCAAAACTGTGCTGTCTGGACTGATCATAAAAACCACAGTGCACAGCCCTAAAGTTTAGACTCAGCCTCCAGAGGGAAAGTGTGGGGGTTTCTTCTGGCCACAGAAAGCTGTGTTAGCAGTCTTTGTGCCAGGCTGTGGTGTGGAGGGAGTGTGTGAAAGTGGCCAGTGCTATCTGGCTCACATGCCCTTGAGACCACATTTTAGAAGTATAATTTATTGTAGAAAAAAGTATTAGTGTAGTTCAGAGCAGCCCTGAGCTCTCTGATTTAGGGCTACTTTGAATAACTTTGGGAATCACAGGCTGTCCTCAGGAGTCTCTAAAGCAGGGAGGCAGCAACCAACTCTGTTGTATAGTTATTTTTATGCTGCTTTTTCACTAGAACATGTAGACAGCCATGCTTAACGAGGCAGTTCCCATTGCAAAAACTACTCTGTCAGAAGGCCAAATTTCTGTTTGCAGTTCACCCATGATGGCTCAACAATTCAGCTGCAGAGTCAGGTTTGACTGACTTTGGTTTTAGCTGTATTTTTACACCTCACTATTATGCTATTTTGATACATATCTATGTGTGTGTGCAAATATATAATACCTAGGATGCATTATATAGAATATATATATAATTATATAATAGATAATTATAGTATATAATATAGTTTCATATACATTTAATGCTTGTTTATATGTATAAAAGATGTTATTTCCACTGACAATCTTACTGAAGATATATGCTGGCAAGACAGTGGCCTGGCATGGCTTTTAAAATTAGATCAATTTTTAATAATTTTTGTTATTCATGGTATTAGGCTCTGCAGTATGTACTAGAACCACACTGTTCTGGTTCTCTGCTAGATCACTGGCCCTATTGTTTCTCTTGCACCTCTATACTGATTTTTTTTATGCAGTGTTCAACTACAAAGCAGAATTTTTGACAGTACACAGAGCCTTCTATTCTTTCCATTTCTTACTGTAACTCCTTTCTGTATTCTCCATTCATTGACCACTTAAAATTCACTGGAACCATAACAATGACCTATGCACTACAATGAGAGTAATGGAGTGTCCCCCTGACACAGAGCCAGCCCACCTTGAAAGCCCTGACATTACCTCCACCCCACGGGATTAGTGGAGATGTGGTTTATATTAGTGACCTGAAGGAGGTTCATGCCCTCTGGGAGAAGGCTGTTCCCTGGAATGGCAGTGTGATTAATGGTTTATTTACAGCAGTGACATCAAGGCTGTCAGGACTCTTCATCAGTCTTTGATGTAAAACACACTAAGAGGCCCTAGGTCATTCTTATCTACTCAGAGAAGAGAAATCAGAAATGAGGAGTGGTTCAGTGTGGCCACAATTGTGGTATGATTATTTTCCACGACAGCAAGAGCAGAAGAAAATAACAAGGTCACATCTACTTCGCTGGCCTTACTGGTGAGACAGTGTGACCACAAAGAGACCATGGCTTCCCTGTTTTGGCTGGGGGATGGCAGCAAGACAGTGCTTGTGACAGCCAGCATGTTGAGAAAATGCAAATACCTACACCAAATCCACAGGGCATTGTGAAGGGGGAATGCTTCAGTTCAGCACACATCACTGAACAGGACAGGTTTTTCATGTCCTGGGAGAAGTTGAGCTGAGACAGGAAATTTTAGGGGTAGTCCCCAGCACTATTATGTATAGTAATTCCCAGTTTTTATTATGTCATGCTTTAATACTATATGAGAAAAGGCTTCCACTCTTGAAAACTTCCTGTGCTCTTGCTGAGTTGGCTAAGCATGGTCTGATTTTCCTCAGCTCTGTGTCCTGGTAAATCCCACGCAGCTCGTGGGCTGGCTGATCAGTGAGATAATGTTGAGGCAGCGTCAGCCCTTTCCCTCAGCCCCCTGATGGGAAGGGGTTTGCTGACACTCAGGACGTTTGCAGGGGCAGCCAGCTCCTCCCCTGCCTGATCCAGCTGCTGTGGGGCAGGACTCTTCCAGGAGAGCTCCTGAGTCGAGGGTGTTGCACATTTCTGTGCCCGTGGTGCTCTGGTTCTGCATTGCCTTCCCAGGGCACGCACTTACAAATTACTAAGATGCCTGAGAAGTTCTCTTGGGCCAACTTGAAATAATGACTGAATGAAAACCAGTTCCTGAATCTGAGCCAGATGAGACTGAAAGTAATGCTCGGGAGGGAAGAAAGCTATGTTGGAGAGGCTCAGCTTCCCCAGAGTTTCTCTCTGTTAAGAGATTTGGCACTTGTGCTATCTGCACGTTCCAACCCACTTGGCTTGGTGTGGGCTCCTGGCTACTTCCTTGTGCCAGAGCAGCACAACCCCACAAGAGCTTTTCTGCATCCAACAGCCTGGCAGACTGCACTCTTTCTGACTGGGTTAACATCTACACACAGCAATCTGTGACTGGCAGGAATATGCATAGGATATCCCTGTGAACCAAACCATTGATCTTAACAGAGCCTTGGCTCATTGAAGCCCTGTTAGCAGGCTTGCTTGGCAGATCACATTTTGCGGGGCCTGCTCTATTCTTGGCTTCTTGTAGAGCACAGAATGGAGATTAGTGTATGTGGTGAGGACCACCCAAAGCAAATGATTTCCACTAGACTTAATGAGTACTTAAACACGGGAGTGTAGCATGTATGGTACAGAGATTTATCAACAGCAGGTGTTACTTAGGGAAAGCAAAAAGCCCCAGGATGTAGCAGGAACAAACCACCCAAATGAAGCAATCAAGAAAAAAATACAGAAGCAAATTATAATTTGCACACACTGAAAACAGAGCTAAACAAAGTTGTGATCCCCTGCCCTACCTTTAATCCTCTAAAAGGTCTTTAGATATTGCAGTAGATGGCTTCTAGCCGGCTGTAGTATTTTCATGACAAGTATTTCCATTTAATTATACATTTCTGTGTACAGAACCTGAAGCAGAAAGACTGGAAAAGACAGAAGAAAAAAAATTCACAGAAAACAAATATTTGTTGATGATTTTCCCTGTTTCTCTTTCCCCCCATTTCATGGAAGATTCAAAGCAACAGAAGTTTATGTGGCTGATGAGTCACAACCAACAATCATTATAGTCAATACACATTATACATATATTTTTGTATTTTGCAGCTCTAAGAGAAAGTTGCATAATTTTCTCATTTTCTAAAACTTTCCCAGACCTCGTAAAATTTGTGAAAGGACTTTTAGCTATTTTGTGGTCAAGGCTCTGTCCCCTGTTCAGCCTGCTTGTCCCAAAATGCACTTCAGCGAACCCAGAACAAAGTTGGACTACCCTCAGAAGACCCCATTCCCTTTCTTCTCTCCCTCCTAAATTTCTTATGGGAACTCAAACCCCAGGTAATTGAATGCTGCAGGATTTGTTGGTGATGAGCAGCTGCAGCATAGAAATCGGCAAGGGAAACCTGAATTTTCTGGCACCCATCCTGGGAAAACCTATACCTCCATCCTGTTTCCTTCCCCCCACTCTTGTCTCACTATTGCAACCTGAGGCTCACCCCTTGCCATATGCATCCCTTTTTTCCTTCTGTGTCATCCGGAGAGAGTGCTCTGCTCCTCTAATGCCTGCCTGCCTTCTAGAGGGGACACACACAGCCTGAGATGCTCAGGGCTGTCACCTACAGTGTCTCAAAGTGTATGCATTGGGTGAGAAGCCAGCAAGAGTTAGGGTCTGCTCAGACACCAGCTATTAGATGGGAAGCTCTGTCCCTAGGGTGCACAGGCAGGGCATCTGGAGCTCTGGGCTACTGCTGGTAGATCAGACTAAAAAGCTCCCTGCTATTGTCAGACTCCTTCTTACCTCCAGTGTCACAGTGGATAGCAGAGACTTCTCCCCTTACAGGGAGAAGCAGGTGATGAATATGAATGCTGTAGGAGACCAGCAACCCAAGGGTTAAAATGCAGCTCTTCTTCAAGCTTTGTTTTAGGTACAGCTCAGTTATTAGCAGCTGAATTATATCTGCTTCCCGGATCCCCTCCTCTAGGGGAAGGCAGCCCTGCCAGCTCCCAGCATGACTCGCAGGAGGACCTGCCGGCTTGCTGGTCCTGCTTCCCACCCAGGAGCCAGCTCCCCACCCACACTGCCTGCAGAAGGAGGTGCAGGGGTTTATCCAGCAGTCAGTGCAAAACAGGGACAGGGGACAGTCTTTTCCCCACTGGCATAAGCTAATGGATGGGTCACAGATTGTTTCTAAACCTTAATTCCTGCATCAGAAGTCACAGCTTGAGCAAGCTGGTTTGCCTCTGCTCCCCTTAAATAGCATGTCAAATTTCTACTGTGTGCTGTGTCCAGAATCTAATACTGCTTCTTGAGTCTGACATAACCTGCTTTACATTGCACAGAGTTCTTGGTGTGGGATCTATTGCAGGGTCTGACAGTCCTTACGTTGTATGTAACAGTTCTCCAGGTGCCAGATTTTTCCAGTTTAACGTGCAGCAGATGTGCTCGCAGTCTTTTCGGAACTGTTTTAAAAAACAGCTACAGTCAATCTATTTTCAAAGCTGGCTTGCTAACTAATGTGTCCTTGTTAAAGGATGAATGTTTTCGTAACTACTGCTGGAATGTCTCGTCATTTTTTCAGTGCTCTGTCTATGAAACATTGAATTAATGACTATTAAAAATTACTGCCCGATTTATTTGTTGATATGATATGTTCTTTAAAAGTTTTGGCATCCAGCTGGAAAATTAATGGCTAATAGTCAAGCTCTGACAAAATTCAGAATGCATTTTTTTCAAGAAGGTATTACAACTTTTGTATTCTGTAGGTATTTCAATTATCAACTGCCTGTGTTTTTTGTATGACGTGTCTGAAACATAGCTTAACTAAACAGATACATAACACTGACAAACCAAAAATCAGAACAGCCCCAATCCTCCAGGCACATTATCCCCTAAGAGTTATAAGAAATCTCTCTTGAAATGTGCAAGTGTGAAATGGGTGTAATGCTGCTACATCAGAGTTGAAGACAAAAATCCTTTTGAATTAACTGGGAACAGTATCAAAGCCAAGAAATAACATCTGATAATGAAGCAAATAGGAACCTTCTTGCACTTGGCGAAACAAGAAATGATGTTCTGCTGCTGTACATGAAGTTTTGTTTGACAAGGATTGAGTGGGAGGCACGCAGTCTTCTTCCCAGCTCACAGAAAGAAGCAGCATTGATCCTGGAGCTTTTTACCATACTTTGGAGTGTTTGTTCACCTGTCAAAGCAGGACACAACAATGTTAGCCATGTAGTGTTTTTTTTCTTGCACACTAGAACACGGAGGTGGTTTTCTGCAAGGATGGACTGTACTGTATGTATGTCAGGATACGGGAATGGGGCTCAGGTATGAGGTGATAATGCTCCTCTCCATTGGTTTACTGGGACATTGTTGCCTGTTCTTGAGCTGGACTGAAATGTATAAGTTAGCTTTTCTGCCCCTCAGCGTGGTGTTGGGGTTGTTGTGTGGTGCCTTCACGAGTGAGTTGTGTGTCTCTTGCAGTACCCAGCCCCATCAACTTGTCCCACTCAGCACAGAGAGAAAGAACCATCAGCTGTGCTGGGCATCACAGGAACAGATGAGGCAAGAGTTGCTTGTTCTATCTTAGAAAAATCTCTTATGATCAGATTGATGGAGGAGCTGTTACAACTTGAGTAGGATCTGGGACATTTATGGGAAACCCGAGTCCAATATGACAAAGATCCTGCTCAGCTAGCTTCCCAACCTAGAAGCACCTAAATGACCTTTCTTTAGGTTCTCCTGGCACTTAGGGCTACTGTACTTTCCCAGCAGTGACCAGGGCTTTGGCTGAACTTAGGCCCAGGACTAGAAGTTCCTCTGCCAAAGTCCCGTGGGATACTAAGTATGCTGAGGCTCGCGCTGCACACCTAACCACCTCGGGCTTGACAATCCTTTGCAAAGCACTGGAAGCTGCTTCCCTCTTCTAAAGGATGCCAAGAGACAAGCAAAAGCCCTGCCACTTCCTGTTCTCCCTCTCCTTTGAGATCTGTCTCTCTCCTCAGTTTGAAGGAACTCAAATCCTCTGGTCTTGTCAGCTGAGCAGAGTCCTACCCTCAATCTGCTGTACTGAGAAACATTACTCCTGTCTCACTTTTCAGCACGTACCCACCTTGTCATGCTGATGCACGAGCACCAAAGTGGTCATGGCTCTGATGAGACCCTGTGCATGGGATGGAGTTTGTGGTGGTGTAGCAGGCATGTCCTGGACAGCAAAGAGCTCAGTGTGATGAAGAAGCCAACCTGCCCTACACACAATCCCTGCTCTGGAGGCATGGGACTCGAAGTCACAAGTGCCCAACAGTCACCTCTGGGTTAATGAATTCACGGTCTTGCCCTCTGTCTTCTCATGCTTTTGCTTTTGTCAGTTTGTGTCAGAGAATTTAATTTAAAATCAATTTTATTAGCATGAATGCCAGTGTTACTGAAGGGAACTGGGCTTTGCTGGCAGCAGAAGTGTCAAGTACTGCTGAAGGAACAATGTCTGAGCATAACACGTTTGCAAGCCCTGAGTCAGCACAGGCACTGTGCTCTAATCAAACCTGTTTACTTTGGTGTGATTAATATCAGTCATCTGCTCTTTGTTAAATTGTTAGATCCTTGATAATAGGAAATTTCCCAGAGTTATATTTGGAAATCCCATCCATCTCTCAAGAATTTACCTGCTGGCCCTTCACTTTGTGTGGCAGTAGCAATGGCTTTGGCACCAGGGTGGCCAGTGACAAAATCTATTCTGGGTGGAGATGCTGGACACTCAGGAAATCCTAGAGGTGAATCAGAGCTGAAAATTAATTGCTTTTAAATTTAGCTCAGAACTATGTGCCATATCTGAAATAAAGTAATGCCTGAGATATTACCCGTGTTCCTGGTTATGCTAAACTTTAAAAGGAGTCTCTTAGCTTTATGCAGATTAGCTTCATGCTCAGTTTTTGACATGGAAATAATTACTTCTTGAATGTGGTCTCCTTTTCACTGTCATCCTGAATTTGCCTTGCCTCTTAGCAAACTAATGCATGTCGAAAAGATTAATGGATTAAACATGGCCAGAGCTAAGCCTATTACACTAAAGCCCCTTAAAATCAATCCATAGCTTGTAAAGGAAGAGATCACCTGAAATACAAGCCTCTGGGATATCTACAGGATGCCATGACCAGCCCTGCCCCATGGCTTCTGTTGTAGGCATGTCTAGACTGGACATGTCAGCTCTGAGTGTCACACAGGACAAAGCTGGTCACTGGGGCTCAGGGTGAGCTTCTTGCTACCTCACCACCACCCAAGCCATACCCTACATAGCTAGGTTTAGCATTGAGAAAGATCTGCTCTCAGACGATTTTACTGGACTGTGTTTCCCTTGACTTCCCGGGGTTTTTTTTTTTGCAATTTGTGGTCTGGGCTCAGAACCCAAAACGACTGCTCCAGAGAATCTTCCTTGTGTCATCTTCCACTCAGCCTGCCCTGTGGAGCCTCATGCTTCCTTGATGCTCCATTATGTCTCTCAGCATTTTCTCAAGAGGTTTTGAAGAATGTTTCACAAACAATTGGCCTAGCATGCTGAACAAAATACCCATCTTGTTTATCTATGTTCCAAATAATTTACCACGACTGGTCAGTTTAAAATATAGTTTACACAGTGTTTGAACAGTTTATTTCATAATTTAAGGGTTATCTTTTGAGATTTTTAAACATTCTGTAAACTTTTTTTAATAGGTAATTATTTCATATATAAAACTGAAATAGAGAGAGGAACAGGAGAGCCTGACCCTTAAACCAGGGTTTTTAGAAAAGAGGAGGGAGTTACTCTTTCAAGTCTAGAGCTGACATTACATTTCTGCTTCAAGATCCAAAGCAAATGCTTTGCCTTAGGAAATCCTGACCTGGAATTTACATCCAATGGAAGTGGCATATATGTAAGACTATAGAGTTCTGATGATTTTCAAGCCAACTTTACCTGTGTTAATGCTGAAGCCAAAGAGGCCGACTACACAGTAGGGTACTGCTCCACTGTTTGCAGCTATGGCCAGGTGGCAGAGCCTCCTGTCTCCAGTTCCGTGCTGCTTGTTAAATTTACGGTGGAAGTGATGCCTTATAAACTTCCCCACAGTGTGGCAAATCAGCAGCACTTAATGCAACACATCAAGATTTTCACAAGTCAAATTCTTAATTTCACCTTAAGTTTTCAAGACCTTCCCATATCTAAATTGCAAGGGTTTAAGAAAGTTTATCTTACATACGAGGAATATAATACTGGAGCCAAGAAGAGGCAGTGTGAGCAAACACCTCACCTCTCCCAGGGTATGTTGTTCAGCCCATTCCCAAACCACCCAGTTGTGTTGCAGTTATCTCACTTCCTTTGACTGAAAATTATAGTCATTGATTTCCTGTAACATGACAGCTCTATACTCGTTTGTAGGTCTCTTGATACTGAAAACTCAGATGAACAAATTTGCAAAGACAAAATCTTTTCAGCAATATCACTTGGATGTCAAACACAAAAGAACCCAACAACAGGCCAAGTAAAAGGAAGCGAGAATCACCAATCCTGCTGCCAAATACAAAGTCTTTGGGGGAGTATAGAGGGTCTTGAGTCAACCAAGAGTTAACTAAGGTGACAAGTTATTTTTACTGTCTCTGCAAGTATGCTTTCAGATGTAGGGGAGCTTGATTTTTAGAGGTGTTTATCCATTCTTTTCAGGAGAACAATTCTTCTTGAAGTAATGTCAGATGGTAAAACTCTCACACTGAGAAATTTAAAATACTTCCAGTGTAGAATCTGAAAGTATATAATATTACAAATTACACTTATAAAATATCATGGAACAACCTTGCTCTTTAGGTCAGTGTTTACATTGCAAAGATTTGACTGATGAGCTAGAATCTGATTGATGGTCCAAAAATGCTCACCATATGTCCCTTCTCTGTATTCCAGGAGACCAGATAAACATACAGTGCTTTCTTGAGAAGAAAGATTTTGTAAAAGCTGTATACATAAAACTCAGTATTTTGTGAATAAGAGATGTTTTGTCTCCATAGATAGTCTTATTTTTAAAAACATGGTATCTTTCCATTTAGCTGGGAACGTATAGCACAATTTGTTTGTTCCCTTTTTAAGGAAAACAGGGCTCAATTTTTGCCTAAGAATGTTTTCCCGTCTTCCTTTTTCCTTAATTTTTTTTCAGGATGAGCCTCATGACATAAATGATATTGACAATTTGAATTCACTCTAAAAAACAACAACAAAAGTGTTTTGTCTTACTGCAATAGCAGTGTAAAAGTTTAGACACTGGCAGGAGCACCCTGAGGGGTGTAAGGTCACTTGTTAGATTTTTAAAATCCATTCTCTCTTCATTTCAAATGACCACTGGAATGTCATGAGCATTTGGAAATCGCTGCTTTTGCCTTGAAGGTATGTTGAATCTTTGCTGTGGAGAATGACCATAATGCTTTAAAATCTAACTGGCCATCAACATTTCCAGATGTGCAAGGAGGAGTGATTTCTTTCTCAAAGCTCCTTTTCTACACACTGCCAGCAAGCAACACAGTTCAGAACATATGGAAAAGGCACCAAGTGTCTGACCTTCTGCTGGAAGAGACCTTTACTTGAGATTTGTCCAGTGTGTATCTTACATAGAAACTAGTGCTAAGTATACAAAGCAAAACCACATTTTTGGCTTTAGTGAAACAAATTGCAGCTCCTGACACTCCAGAAGAACGCAGACTACAGAAAAAGGAAGAAAAAAATGAATGCATCCAAAGTAAAAGAAATCCAACATGCTTAAATCCAAACCCTCCCTAATGTTGTGTTTAAATTAAAATATCAAGGGAGAAATTTACTTTGACTGACACAGTATTTATTTCTGCTAAAAAGGTCCTGTGCAACTACCCTTCTGCACGCACACCTACAGTAATAGTGATTTTAATGATTTTAAATCACTGTTGATTCTTTAATACTAAAGGGAATAATGTTACTAAATTTGAGACTAGAAAATCCTCATGCAAATTAAATTATACATGCAAGGTGGTACATATTACATGTATTCCTTCTGTTACATGTGTACACATAAGGCAAGCTCTAATACCATAATTCCTTCTTCAAAACAAGAGTCTTTTGTTCTTTGTCTCTTTCCTCCTCTCCATGTAGCAAAGCAATATACCTTTAAATGAGTAAAATTCCCAAAGCAACAAGCAAACAAAAACCTAAAGCTTGATTTAATGTTGCAATACCACAGCAGTAAATGAGGACTCAGGAAATGTCCTATTCCAAATGCATAGCTAATAACAGAGACTTAAGGCACTGTTATAAAATATAAACTATTCACCAATTCTTCACTGGGCTGCACTCCTGGGAAACTGCATTCTACTTTGCAGTTTTGTACTCTACAGCTGACAGAAATGTAAATAGAATAAATGTCTATATTGCAAAAAGGTTTTGCTTTTCCACACTGAAATTATGTCAGAGAATTTATAGACCTAAGAGTGAATAATACTTTATTTTGCCAAACCCCAGGTATGATAAATATATCCTCTCAGAAGTGCACTTTGTTTTTCTTTCAAAGCAGTAACAGCAGACTTGTTAATTGTATGAATTACGACTTATGAACAATGCAGGACACTGAGCTAGGGGAGTAGTTTTGAGGTTTTCCTGCAGAGTATGATGTTTATGTCAGTCCAAGTAGTGTTTGATTCTCTGGTGTCTGACATGCCATTCCACTTCATTTTGTGACAGAATTTGGCCTCAAAACTCAGGAAGTAAAAGGTGGTTACACAGCTTTTTGCAGTTATCACTCTTGCTGCCAGTAAATGCTGTGGATCCTGCCATACATTCAGCCTTTTAGAAACATTTGGAACAAATGTATTTCAAACTATAAGAAGTTATTTTTACATTGGAGAAAAGAGTGTAAAAAGAACCTTTCATTTTAGTTTAATTGGGTCAATATACGGAACCAGCCATTTGGCAACAGCGTAACTTCCTTCTTGCTGATAAATTCCCCCTTTGGCATTAGACCATGTTGTAATATATTCTTTTTTCTACCATGGATGTTACACTATATATTTTTTCTTGTTTTGACAAAGTCATTGTATGATGGATGAAAACATGAAATAATTCAAACACAATGACTGAAAGATGGCTCATCCAAAATACTAACACTGTTTCCATTTTACTGCATGAGCCTTTCCAAATTCTCTCACATCTTGTAAAACCCTCCCAGATATTTTCATTCTTTGACTGATGTACAGAGGCCTCTCTTTGCAGAAGCCTTCACTTTATCTTTAAGATGCTAGCTCAGGGAGGAGTTGATGTCCTCCTTTGTCTTGTCCAGGTTCAGTACGGGTTTTGTCCTCAAAGAAGGGTTCCTTGTACAAGGCGTGGCAAACAATTAATAATAGCTGTGTCCCGAGGGTACTTGGTGAGGGGTGACACGGAATGCAGATGTAGCCACAGGGTATGTGAGAGAAACACTCATGCACAAAGAGCAGACAAGAAAGTGAGAAAAGGGACAGAAAAAATCCAGGGATACTTTATCTGTCAGAGATTGGTTGGTGTAGATTTAAAAGGTCCAAAAGTGAGATGTAGAAATTCTGGGTGGTTATACAGGCTGCTGAGTCCAGTCACAGTTACAGGGAAGGGACAGAATAGGATTTGTTCTAGGCAGTTTTTAGCTGTACAATAAAACTCTACAAAAATGTTTTAGGAAAAGGTGTTGCTCAGGAGCATTTGTAAATGTGTCCTCAGGGAGATGTCAGGATATAGTGCCAGGTCTTCATAGAAATACATCTCATGCTGCAAAAATCTGTGTGAAATTGATCCTTTAGTCACACTTTGTTGGCCTCTTTGATAACTGCTCTTCACACTCAAAAAATGAAGAGGATGTAAAAATAGCAATATGCCATGGAAATCATCAGGGATTGCTTATGTGTGTCCAAGGACAGATATATGGCCTCTGGAACCATATGGTATCTGCTGAAGTCATTAGATTGTTGGATGATTAGCTTGGGGATGAGGGGGTTCAGGTCCTTGGCCGCAGTGCCCAGCATCAGATAGGGAATAACCCCATCTGTTCCAACAGGCTTTCCAGAAAGCATGTTCTGTTTAAAAAGGCTGTGCCTCTGGAATGAGATCTGCTTGGTATCAGTATACACGGGCATCAACATGTTCCTTGTCAATGTTTTTAGGAATTCAGCTCCTTGCTAGCTAGTGTAATAGCCTGATGTTGGAAGGAAGCCCATAATGGAAAAAAGCCTGTGGGTTTACACAGAAACAAGCTGATATGTGAATGAGAATTTATATCAGCCTTGGCAGGGCACACTATTATTGAAATGTCCTGTCTTTCCCACCAGCACAGAGTGGTTTATGCCTAGCAATAAGAGGATAATTGAAGACTGGGAAGGTTAGAAGTGATTTCTTTTGGACCCAACAGATTCTGGAGACTTTTACTACTATTACTACCATTATGTGTGTGCAGAAAATGTGTCCAGAGGAGCGAGCAAGGTCTGTATGTATCTGTAAGTGGTTGCACAATAGCATAAAATGATGTCCTGCCTTGATTCATCCTGACAAAAGATTTATTCCCTCCAATTTGCTGGCATGGAACTGATTCATAGATAGAGGTCCCAGATCAGTGAGATGGGGTTTGGTGTCTCAAATCAGGGGGTCCTTTCTTTTTTCTCCTTCTCTCATGAATTTGGGTTAGAAGAGAAATTGCAGTGAAGGAAGGAGAAACCAGCCATTACCATTTCCTCACACTCAACTTTGATCAGATGTTACAATCTTTTTAGTGTAAAAAATCATTACCAGCTCCAACATTAACCAATTACTTAGTTTAATATATATTTTGACTAAAAGATTTCAAAGTGCTACTTATCTTTAATAAAGCTCTGATCTTGTTTTTCTGAACATGCCAAACTGCTTCCTCTAGTCATATCCCAAATTTCCCACAGTGTTTTTCTCCCTCAGCCCAGTGGTGAAGTATCTCAGAAGGGCAGCTGATGTGGCCTCCTGCTCCTTCTCCTTCAGCTGTGGCCCTGGGATGGTAGACAACCATCACCTCTGACATGGTGTTCATATTTGGAAATGGAAAGAATGGAAGTTGCCTCTTCTTGTGTAATGTTTTGAGTTCTCTGGTATCTCTCTGTGAAAGAAACAGCCTCCAAGCCCTGATATGGACTCTACTAAAGCAGATGTCCAATAATCCCAATGTTTGCAAAATTTTTCTAATTTTTACATCAAGTAGCAACATTTATTTTAACCGTACTTTCTAGGACATTGTGACCAGGCAGGAGAGTCTCTGCCCTTTAATTCAGTGTTGAGACCATCACAAAGGTTGCATGTTCCTTCTGATAACTCCTTTTGCTTCGCACTTCCTCAATTTTCTATTTTTTATTCTTGGAAAAGACAAAATTAAATCAATGGTGCTGGTCTGAAAGAGGGATTGGGGACTGTAGTTTACTGGGTCAAAGCCTAAGCAAGCAGGGAGAGAGAAGAACCATCTTTTGATGACCTGAGATCAAGCCAATAGGATCCCAGGGGAAGGAGCAGCAGTGCTTCCTGAAGTGGGTTTTGGGAATGGGTTCAGGATGCATATTTTAATAATCAGTTACCCCACATCTTTTCCAGCACAGCTCACCAGGTCACAGAACTCCTGGGGGGGTGGGGAGGTTGGGGCAATGGGTGTAATGAACTCTATCAGCTGAGTTGGATAGTACACTAATTTCTTCCTCTGCAAATGCAGAAAGCAGTTCCTTGATATTCTGCTGGTCCTTCTCACTGTGAAAGGTGCTATGATCGTTAATTTTAGTGACGAATTTTCCATTTTGTAATCTAAAAAAGAATTGGTTTTAGGATTTAATAATGTGTACAAATAATTTTGTTGAGTGCTGAGTAGGTACTTAAAATTAGGATTATAAATTGATCTTTCTGTAATTAATATATAGAATCATAAACATTAATGTAGGAGCTTAACATTCATGACCAGTACTTGAAAATAATGCTCCTGTAATTTAATGTGTGGTGATCTCTGGAACACTTCAAGAGCACATGTTTCACATCACTAAAATGTCAATGTGCATTTTTTGTGCAATCAGAAGATATGTTATCCATCATGCAAACAGGGATTTGCACAGTTGCTTAGAAAATAGTCCATTATGTCTCTGTACCATGTGACTTTTAAAGAGATTTTGATGTCTAAATGCAGTACAAGTCCCCCCTTCATGTTACTGCTCAAAAGAGCTGGAAATTCACAGGTAACTCACAACATATACTTGGCAAAGTGCAGCTTTCTGCCATTGTGTTTAACCTTCATGTGGCATGTTTTTCATTCCCTGAATCCTAGGCCTTCAGAGTGTAAAAAAGAGCTTTCTAAACAAAAAGGTTAAAAAGATGGTTTTCAAAGCTGTGATGTGCTTTGGTTTAGAGCTCTTTCAGGCATGGTAGTCCATCATGTAGGGACAATATGGATCTATGCATGTTTGCCTTTCCGAAAAGTCAATAATGTAATGGCTTTTCTCCCTACCAAAAATACATTAAACTACCTATTTTCCTTGAGGGATCTCTTTGTGGAAGCCACATCTCTTTCAGAAAAAATCTTTTGCTGCTGCCAAACCAGGCAACACACATTCACATGAGAATGATGTATCTTTAATTTTCTATGGAAGAAGAGTCTTCAAGGTTATATACCTAACATTTTTACCTGTTGCTGCTATTAGGGAAACTAAGGCAGAAAAGCATACTAAAAAAGTAGCAGTATCAGCAATGCCCCAGCAATTTTCTCCCCAGTTATTTTCTGCTGTAATTGTGGCAGCACAGCAGGCTGGGAGGAGAGTTCACAATATTTTGAAAGGCCTTGTTAAATTTTAAAAGACTAATTGTATTGCACAAGAAAGGAAATCTTCATTTATCACCAGGATTTCACATATTTATGCCGTCAGCAAATGTCTTTTGTATTCCTCACTCTCCCAAAACGCCATCATAACTCATTAAAAATAATTTTGCAATGAACTGTTTGCCACTGTTCTTATTTGGGGCCATTTTTTCCAAGATGCCTCACAGTAAATCCACAAAGGACTGCGGCTCTGCTGTGCCCCTCATTAAGGCATCTCCATGTGCACTGGCTGGGCTGCCCACAAAGGGAATGGGAAGGTTGGTGCTTATGTGGAGAGACAGAGACAAGCACATGGAGTTGGGAACTGAGCACCTGGCAGTGCTGATGGGAGGAGCAGGACTTTAACTCTTACTTTTGAGTGATCTCAGTGCTTTGCTTGTCTTCAGATTTATTAATCCCAAGCTCTTCTCAAGAGATAAGCCACAGAGGACAGTCACTTAATGACAGCCTGGGCATAAAGCAATTTTGAATCAAAGAAGTACCAAGACATTAATTTTGTCTAGAATTACTCATGATGGTTATGTGCTAATGATACGAAAAGGGATTCAGTAAGTATTTGCCTTATTTCAATAGTAGTGACAGGCTCTCTCTGGATCTCATGAGAATGAAGTGCTTTTTGTTTTCTCAGTGCCTGAGCGGATACAAAAAAAGACCATTTAGGCAGAAGAAGAATTTTCAGCTTGGTTTCCTACAGAAATGAGGCAAAAAAGATCTCAGTCTGCAAGATCCTATCCAAATAATTCCAAACCCACAAACTAATTCTTGCCAATTTAGCAGAGGAGATACTTCATAATATCAGCCCCGGCAAACTTTGTGAAAATCAACATCTGGGCAGAGGAGAAAGGCCCCATTAATGCTTCAATCCATGAAGGAATACTGTTCTCCATGCTGTTTGACTGCAGACAGCTGTTGCCAAGCCTGCAGGTATATCTTGGCCAGATGCCCATGCCCTGTGGCCTCTGGTTTCCACATGGCCAGCCAGATTCACACACTTCGCTCCAGAAAAAGGAGCCTGCGGTGGAAAGGTGAAGCAGGACACAAATTTGTCCCTTCCCCTGCTATTGCCTTGTTTCACTTGCAGTCTAGGCTTCATAAACAAATGTCTGCAGGGATTTAAATCCCACTGGCTGCAATTTCTACTGTATTTTGGAAATACCTTCACAGAAGTAGAGCCCTATCATGCTTGGTAACTAATCGCAGATTGGTTAATTTGATACCACTTGTATCAGCTTCGTATTTTGGAGCTTTAGTAAGAGAAGAAGACAACAAAAGGACTATACTTAACAGTGGTTTCAGAAGAAAATGGGACTTGTTAAGCGCTCCTGATGTCAGAGCTTTAGAGGCAGGGGTGAATGGGGCAGCTGGTGACTTCTGTGGTGCACTAACAACACACCGCATCTTGATTATAAAACAGTGCTTTTGTGTCTAGCAAGACACTTAACAAGTGACTTAAGGTATGGCTAGCTGACATCTCCAAATGAGGTCATAAAAAGAGAGATGTAACTAAATAGACTGGGGGTGGTTCTATGGGGTCACAGGGACCAGTGTTAAATACGCTGTTACTTACTGAGGTCTTTAATGACCTTCAGGAAAATATTAAATTACTCCTGATAAAAGTCTTGCAAAAATTAGTGTGTTCTCAGAATAATTGCAAGTTGAGAAGGATCATCTTCTCTGGATTAATTTTTTAAGAACAGGCTAGCCTAGGTCTGTTGAGGATGGCTGGACCATCCTTTCTCTGTGTATATTTTAGAGGGATAGACTAGACTTGCGGTCCATTCCAGGGTTACATGTCTGCTGGCTTGCAGCCTGGACCATAAAGTAACTATGTTAGGCTTATCATCTATGACTTAGATTTTCTCAAAACTTTTCATTGACACAATACTTTAAAGAGCACTAGCATCCAAAAATAAAAAGTCCAGGCAAGACTGATATGTATAGTCATGGTTCATGCTTAGCTTTGTTACAATAAAGGAGGTTGTGAATCCCTCATAACTGATGAGTATGTCTTCTAAATGATGGTTTCCCTTAAGCTATGAAATGAAAAATCATTCAAACAAAGAATAAAAATATTACTTCCAATTGTATTTTCAAGGCTGTAGTAAACTATTGCCAAGTCAAACTTTTTACAGAGACGAAATGCATGCAGCCTAGTGTAAGCAACTCTATCAAATCTAGAAGTCTCCATTGACCAGTGTTTGGAAATTGGATGGTCTAAGAAAAGAAAGAATTTTTTGCACTCCTAGTCTGACTCTAAAGTGTTGTGTTTACCCTGCTGCAGTTTTGTAGTAGAGCAGTGCTGCTGAATAGGCACAGTTAATAAATCCTTATGTATTGGTGTTGTGGCTGCCTCCATGCAGAAAGGGAAGGGCAGGGCACTTCCATTGCTTGGATGACCATTGCCAAACCTGTATCTGATGGGATCCCAGCCTCTTTCAGAGTAAGGTTCCTTTTCATGACCACACACAAAAGGAAGAAGGCATTTCTGCAGTTCAGCTATTTGACAGTCCAACATCACTGAGGAACCAGAGAGACTGTGAACTGCTCTCACAGCCCAGATAGGGACTCTCTTAGTAGGTGGTAGAGATTTAGGCAGCTTTTTTTGAAAAATCTAACTGTTCCCACTTTTTCTCCCACAGGCAGGGGAGCAACAGCCTGCCAGAGGGGACTTTTTTGCACTGATGCAAACTAGTTATACATACAGGCAAGAAGCTTCTCTGTTCTCTAAGTCAACCAGTGCAAAGGAACCAGCCCCCAAAGAAGAAGAAGAGATTCAGTCAGCTGCTTGGGCAGCCAGCATCTCCTACCATTCTGCCTGGCCCATGGCAGCTGGGAGGAAGGAGGCAGCTCTGAGGCTGGTCTCCTGGCTCAGGACATGTGTGGGGAAGGTGGGCCCCCACTGGGGTCAGGAGTAAATGAGAATCAGCCAACTCCCAGCAAAGTAGCACTCGAGGAAATTAAGTGTGGACATGGTCTGGCTCATCTAGTGAGGGGTGCTGCAGATACATCCCACACACACATAGCCATGCTTATTTATATAGGCTGCTTCCGATGTAAGGAAAGGAAGAGAGAAAAATGCCAGCTCTGCAGTGAGTTGTGCCAGTGGGTGAGCTCAGGTGTTGGTGCATTCCCATATGAGGGTGCTGGGAAGAAATGAGTGGCTGTTGCCTTGGCTCCAGAGTACACATTATGGAATCTCCTTTCTCTGTCTGATACAATAACCAGATGAAACTGCTAGATAGAAATCATGAATCATCACCCCTAGTCAAATGCATATGTTACACAGCTGTGCTCTGAGCCAGCCACTTTCCTATCAGCATGTCTCAGGGCTGTGCTAGAACCTCTAGAAGCAAAAGGAAGTAGTCTGTTCTTCCTGCCCAAGTGGATGCACTTCCCCAGACTTGCTGCATGACTGTGTCTGATCAGGTCCAAGCAGGCATTGTAGCCCAACAGTTTGAGAAAGCATTGCAAGAGCAATGTGCTAGTTCAGTGTTAAGCAGTGCTTACATACAGAAAGGTAATTGGTCTGGTTCATGGAACTACTTCAAAACTCTACCAGGCATTTTATCAAATGTAGAAGTTTATCAAGCAATGGGCTATTATTCCTAACACCAAAGAATTTGCCTCTTTGACTTCTGCTTTGTTTTGTTTTTGTTTTAAACTCCATGATATTTATATCAAATTCTTACCCAGGAGAAATATTTTAAAAATGTCATAAAGCTTGTAAAATTAGACACGCAAGAAATATCAGAGTCAAACTGCAGTGCACTCTTGTCTCCATTGCTTTAATGGTAGTGTTTAACCACATGAATGCAAAGTCTCTCCTCCTCCTTGTTCAGAGTGGATGACTGTTTCTCAAGTAATTTTAAAGCTTTTTCTTATTCAGTACACAGCATTCTGTCTTATTCACTTGTGATATTTAAGATAAAACTGTTTATTCCTGGCTTAGTCTGATGCTCATCATTTTGGTAACTTGGTGTTTCACAAACATTACCACAGTTATTTTTCTGGTGCTTCATTGAAATAAGTGTACATTATGATGACTTTGTGCATGGGAAGTTAGCCAAAGAAAGGTAAAAGGGAAAAATCTGGGATTTGAGAATCTTCTGGTATAGGGGTCCACTCTGTGAATGCTCATGTAATTCAGCAAACTGCTCAAAGCAGATTGGCTCAGGTTTCTAAAATAAAAGAGGAATATGAAGAAGGCCAGGGAAAAGTTTACTTCATCTACCATTTTCTAGGAAGAAGTGAATAGTTAATCTTATTTGCTGGCCCATATTCTGCTGCATTACACGTGAAACTACCTTTTTCATCTGTGGTCTCCAGCCTCATCTCCTAAAATAAGTTGTTTTCTACAGAATCTGGATTATATCAACAGTTTCATGTTGTATCTAAGTCTATTGTATTTCTGAAGCTTCTCTTCCATTTGCACCAGCTCTGGTAAGGGATTGTATGGAAAAAATTCTAAGTACTTGTGGAATTGCAAGACAGTGTCCCAAAAAACAAGCATAAAAGGAACTGCTTTAAGCTTTTAGAGAGAGCCTTGCTTCAGGCTTTAGCTAATATTATCAAACTTAGTTTTATAAATACTGGTCTTTGCTCTTTCCCTGTGTATAACTTCCCAGTTTGCTTTTAAAAAACTCTTTCTGCCCCTGAATATTTTGCAACATAACATTGTTAAGGCATTTATTTGTCACCTGAACCACACCTGAGGCCTTAAAAAGTATTACACAGACCTCTGGCACTTTAAATAATGTAGTTACTGGCCATCCATAATTGCTGCTTATCCATAGGGACCTAGGCAGGGACAGAGAGGGAGGCCATTGGTCACCATCTCCTTGCACAGAGGGATGGTGAACATCGGGCAAGCCGGGCTCAGTCTTGGCCTCAGGACGGGGAGATGCTCTGGTAAGCAATGTCTTCGTATGTGGGAGTTTCTCAACCCTGCCCTCTGATTCCTGCCACTTCTGCCCATTTGCTGCATTCTTTACTGTCCCTCTTCTGTCTCCCCTCTGAGCCTTCCCACTCTGGCAGTCATGATTTGGGTGTCATAGCCCCTGTGCTCCCATGCTTCTACAGACAAATCCCAAGTCCCACCCTCAGAGCAAGAAGACTTGAGTGTTTTTCTTGTGAGTGTATGGTGGTTTTTTTTAATGTGAGCTAAAAAATGTTTTTTTCCTCATGCTTTGTTCTCAGAAATGACTGAAATATTTGGGGCCCCAACATTTAAAAATGTGTTTGAAGAAGAATTTAGGCTTGGTTTCCTTCAGTCCTGCTTCTGCTGTTTGTTGTTACTGTCTTAAAGGGGAAAATGGGCAATTGTAGTAGAATTGGGAAAGGATTGAAAAGCACTACAGACAGGTCAGGCTAATCATGCAGTCTGTGTTCTATATAAGTAAAGAACTTAAGGTGTTTATATTTCCCCAAACAGTGCTTGACAGCAGAAAGCATTTGTATGCTCTCCAGTATCTGTGAAATCTACCATAAGTGCTTTTATAGGATGATTTAGCATCAATAATAGTTCCATTTCATGCCAAAAATATTTATACTCTATGATTGCTACAACCTATGTATTAATCAAGGATAGCAGAGAAAATACAGTGGGTGAGAAAAGTTAGGACAATGTTTCCCTTGCAAGCATACCAGTGGCCATGGAGTGCTGTTAGACCCCAGAATTTCAGGAGAAATGGACTTTTTGTATGATCCAGTATGGCTTGAACAAAAGAGAGATTTTTGGTGAAGCAAACAAGGATAAGCATAAAGCTTCAGCTCCTTGAAGGTGGGGTAATAGCCAAGAAGGGAGGTAATGACACTACAATCCTTTTGATAAAGGCTCGATGAGTGAGGCTTGAATCAGTTAAGCAATGCAGTAGTTCTGCTGACTCACAGCTCAGGACCTAAAATCCTGGAGGCTAGAGGCCTGGACTGGGAACACAATGTTAAATTGAAAGGAAGGTGCCTTCTAATTTGACGTGATGGCAAGCATCATCATTTTCCCAAAAAGATGTGATGAAGTAACTAATGCTTTGTTGCAGCATACCTAACTTACTCCTTCTCTCCAGTGGTTTTTATATCTTTTTGTCAACAGGATGTATTTTGTGGCTGCTCTTTGTTTACACATACAAAAGGGCAGTTTATACTCCCTCTGTAGGACTGTCCCTATTTTATAGGGCCAGCTGCTTGCAAGAAGTTTTGGAGAGTAAAACTCAATGAATAATTTCATACTAAGCCACAAAAAAAAATACACGTGAAACATACTTTTTCTACTCTGGCTTTAATTTACTTGGTCACAATGTCACAGGGGACTAATTTTGCCATTTTCTGGAGGCACAATTACATTATTGTTGTGTATGTCTGTCTGGTTTTATCATCCATGTGTGGCATCACATCAAATAATATGAAGTGACATGACTAGAAGAGTCTGGCGGGATGCTCTGGGAGAGCCTCTGAGCAGAGATGTCATCTTCAATGCATCTACAAGGAGTTTTGGAGTGCATTTTGTTCATCCTCACTGTTCCCTGTAATTAGTGCACCAGAAAGACCCTGGTCCTACTGTGATGGTTCTGGGAAAGCGTTCATACATTTGCTGCCCATAAATGTGGGCCATGTCTCTTGAATTATGGTGTCCAGAGGGGAAAAAAAACCCTCAGAAGATACCAGAGTCTTCTTAAAGTAAGCACAGACATCCAGAACCTTTTCTTTTATGGTGTCTCTTGCCTTTGCCATTTATGCAAGATTTCAAAAGTTAAAGTCCTTCTGACTTTTCTTCCCATGATTCTTGGCCCAAATCTGCCCAGCTTTCTGCCTGGGGGAAGAAGAGAGTTGCTGGCAGCTCTTTGGGCTGTTTGAGGACTTGTTTGGGGACGTTTGTGAGGAGCTCGTGTACACCTCCCTCCTCAGGCCACAGGAAGAAGGCAGCCCCAAAAAGAGCAGCAAAGCTTTTCCCTTTGCTCTCATCTTTAAATACAATTGAGGAGGGGAAAGTGAGCAGCAAGGCAGCCCTTACCACCTTGGCAGTGGGGTCCTTGGCCTTGTGTAGCCTGGACCCTGCGTGTTGGTGAAAGAACCACCCGTTTCTGCACAAGCTGAAGCCTGTCGCAATCACAGTAAGATTCCTACCCTACCCCCAAGCCTCAAGGCCAGTATTCCCCATACCTCCATGCCAGATATCCCATCTCCCCTAATGCTAATGGGGAAGGCTAAAATTAACCAGGAAGGTAGAAGCAGCTCCCAGATGAACCATGGCCAGAAGCCCATGATTAAAAACATAGCAGGCTGCAGGTCGGCTACGGCTGCCAAGAAATCTCCTGAGCAGGAAGAAAACACTTAGAACTGTCATAGCACTTAAAGGTATGAAACTGCTTTCTGAGCTAGGCTCCTATTTTATTTGTTACTTTTTGGCTTACATAGTTTTTTTCAGGGAATTTGTGCTGCAACCAGTAGGCTCCTGAAAAATACATCCCTAACCTGAGCAGCGTTTTGAGTTTTGGAAGGATCAAAGCTGCAGAGTGACTGAAAGGGTTTACAACAGGATCAGACTGTGCTGCTCTCAGCTCTGGTGCTGACTCTTTTCTCTTAAGTTTCACTTAAGTCACTTAAGTCACTTAAACCCCTCTGCATCTCACTGCTGCGTGATTTAAACTTCTTGCAGACTGAGAGCATTCTCTCCTAAGACTGAACTTTCTAAGGACTTTTCTAAGGTGTTTAACTTTTCTAAGGTGTTGTGCTAAAGGCAGCCATACTTGAAGTTAATGACCGCATGAGATCAAACACGTTACGGTCCTTCTCTTTTTCTATTATTTATTTAATTTGTGCATTTGGATTGCTTGGGGGAGGAATCTTGGCTCTGCTGATTTCTGAGTATTGTCAACCGCAATAATACCACAATGTAACCCTTTGGGTATAGAAGTTATGAAGTTTTGTCCATAGAGTCATTATGTTAGTAAGTTTTCCTATTTCTACATGTCTTAACACAGGAGCAGAGGAAGCATTTACACTATTTTTTTTAATAGGAAAAAGTGATGGCTAAACCACATTTTGGCAGGGATAGGTGTATGAGCTAAATTCCTTTTAGCTCTCTTTATATTGGCTAATTGTCAAGTTGACTTGTTTCCATTCATGGCTATGCACGGTACTGGAATTTATATGTATGTAAATGTTTATGTATGTGTTTATATATGTGTATATGTTTATATATGTATGTAAATGAAGTACACTTTTTTTTTTACAAACTTACTTTATTGACACTGTAGAAACTGAAAAACAACAATTATAGTAGACTGTGTGTTGTGGAAAGTGTTTGCTTGGATTTTGTCACACACAGCATTAGATTGTACCAGTGAGTGACAGAACAGGCTTATCAGCAGGCTACTGCCTCAGGTCCATGGGTATTTATTCTTCCTGATTCATTGTGTGGTTTGGGAACTGTAACAGCACATCAAGATAAGCACTCAGTACATGAGAAAAAAAGTAAGAGCTAAAATCCATTTTCCTGAAATCGTTCAGCTGCATCTCTTGGGGTATTTTAGGATAAGCTATACATCCAGGGCTCCAAAATCTGGGGTGGTTTGGGTATTGTGCTGAGTCACAATGAGTTCAAGAGACTATATCTTTCTCTGTAGGAGGTGATGGTCTTGCAGAGAAGGGAACAGGCTGTATTTTGGCCCAGATGAAAGGCTCTAGGAGAGCCTGCTGCTCAGCTGCTTGTCATAGGATGACAAGAGGTTGGAGCCTTCTGCAGTGAAGAGGTCCCTGGGCAAGCCAGGCTCCTTTAGCCATCCTCCTACTGCTTTGATACTGCCTGCTGCCCAGCTGTGGATACCCAAGCAAAGAAAACCAGAATAATTACAGATATAGATATAGATATAGATTCTATAGTCTATTCTCTGCCATTATTTTCCTGTACCAAACCAGCAATCAGTCTCATTTCAGATCTTAATTGCATTGACTGTACTATAGAAACAAAAGCTGCGACAGTTATAATGCATTTCTGGATCAAAAGTCTTCTCAGGAGAGGATTTTTTTGCAAACATAGCTGCCCTGCCTGCACAGGATGGGATTGTTGGCATCCACTCATACTTTCAATATTTTGCACACACAATTATGGATCCTAGTGTTTTGCCAAATCTGCTAAAATCTGGAATTTGAGATTTAGAAGACTGAAGTGCTTTCCTGAAAGGGAAGTCTGCACTGTGTAGACTGTGAGATTTGAAATTCAAATTCAGCTGTTGTTCTGGCCAAGGAAATCCTCCAGCCAAAGCACTCCTGTAATACCAGGGAATCTATTGGAAAATAACCAGCATCATAGAAGTCTCTGCTTGTGAAAAGTACAGCTTTTCTGAGATGTTCAGAAATTTATTTTGTTGCGAGAAAGGGAACTTCAATTTTTTTTTTTTTTTCCTGGAAGCTGCTAGCAGAATTTTCTGATTTATAGAGGGTATTCCTTTTGCCATCTGTTTCAAAGACCCAAAACCATGATTAGGAGTGTGAGGTTTGTCCTTGGTTAGGATGGCAGGTGATCACAGCTCATCACTGTCTGATGAGTGAAAGGGTAGAGATTGAAAGAACACTGTGACAGCGTTACTTGGTGCCATGGAGGGAATGATGTTTATGATGTGCATAATGAAGGTAAAGCACTTTATATTGCTCTTTCTACATAGTGAAGGACTGTGCCCTTAGTCTGAGCGGGGGTCGCCTGTTAGTCTAATACAGATGTTTTAATGAGTTTTTCAGGTTCTGTAGTGATGGTGTTGGCAAGGCACTCTAGGAGGTGTACAGGGCCCCTGCAGGCGCCTTGCTGCTTCTGGATAGCCAAGCAGCTCCTCTAGGCACCTCCTTTCACCCGTATGGAGCTGCAAGTTTGTATTCCCCACCCTCAGCTGTTGGATAAGCCATTGAGACCCACATCTGCAATTTCTGGGCTGGACAACAGATGTTCTGTCCAATGAAGAATTTTTCTTCCAGACCTAAATTTGGCTGTGACTGTCCCAGACTCTCTCATTCAGCCTCCAGAAATCTGAATTACTGAAGGAGGATTGCCACAGCTCTCTGCTCACTGCATTGACCTCTGCACAGCCATGTCTGCTTGACTTTTTCTTTGACATCTTGGTGGTTGGGCAGCCTAGACTGAAAGTCCATGTTCTTGGTGGCCATCCCCAGCAAGAGGGGTCCTTTGGCATCTTGCACTGTGGGGCTGGGAGGCAGAAGCATGCTCCTTCAAGGCTTGCTCTTTTGCTTGGATTGGCTGAGGTGGTAGAAAAAAAAATGAAGGGACCTTTCTTATCTACAGAATAACCTCTAAAGACTCACAATTATATATGCTCAGCACCCAGAAGGTTTCATCAGTTAGCCTTGAAAGTTTTATGATTCTTTGGCTCAACTTTTAGCCTTTCCTCTCCATTCATTGAACAGCCAGCCTAATGTATCCTCTGTTTTCCTCTTGTGATCAGGAATAAGCCAAAGAATACATCTATCTCAAAGATGAGAAAGTAGGGGGAGGATAAAGAAAAGAAAAACCCTATTTTTAGTGCAATTTATTTCCATCCCAGTGGAGGTATGTGAGACTCCTAAGTGTAACTGATTCATCATGGGAGCTCAGCAAGGTCTGGTTTCTGCCAGTCTCTGAATTCAGAGGGTGCTGTGGGAAAGATTGCATCCATCCAGAGAGGTGTATCTCTGCTGATGTGTCAATGGGCTAGCTCTGGATCTTCCATGTATTAAATTACAAGTCAGTCCATTTAAGAATAAACCTCTTTAGTGTGTTTGCATATTAATTGCCATTAAATTGTGAGAAGGATGGAAGGGAGGGAGGAAATGAGATAATCACAACTCTGCAGAGTGTAAGAAATTATCATATTGTTAGCTGGATGAAATGCCAGCTCAGCTGTAGCACATGATTCGCTGGAAGGCAAGAACGCTTCAGGTATTTCTGATTTTGGGATGATTGCATTCCCCTTTCAATCAATACCTTGCATGGTACTTGAGCATATGGTATGGCACTTCAGTTGGGTGCTTAATTCAGTTTTAATGTGACTTAAGTGGAAGGTTAGGTTTATGAACACCCTGCTAAGTCACACTGCACTGAAAATTGGACTGTGCTGAGGCACAGACACAGATAATCATAGCAAGGCTCTGAGTGTTCCTCTGATGTTCCTTAGATTACACTGAATTTGGCTTGGCTTGTTGGAAAATTTTTGGCATCCATTTAAATGGGTTTCCTGTAACTTTTCTAAAAATTGTTTCAGTCTCAAAATCCTTGTTTGAGACTCCCCCGCACCCCCCAAACATGTACTTTCCTCCCCTCTTATGGTATAATATTACCATACAACATCAAGATGTTAAAAAAAAGTTACTGGAATACAAACTACCTTTCAAGTGATTTTATTTTCCTATGCAGTGCTTTATATTCAAGAGCTACATCTAAAGACCAGACTTCTCTGAGCTTTTTTATTTTAAATATTTATTAATTGAATAAACTAAAGTCTACTAACGAAAGACAAACATGTAATGTATCCCACCTACACAAGCAGCAGTACAAAAAAGATGCTCATCTGGAATGAAATCCTCTTGGACTAGAAAAAATGTGCATCTAGATGAGTAGAAAGCATCCTCTCCTTCCTGTTTTGAAGAGCATTTCATACTTCCTGTATGCAATTGAGCTATTATTCTTATTTTTAGTTGAGATGGAAAATTGTTTTCTCTCAACACTCTGCAAGTTAAATGTCTTTGTCAGTAAATTAGAATAGGTGATAACATGTTTGGTAGATTTGTTCTAATCCATTGGTACAAAGTAGAAGTGTGTGCTGTGTCTATAACACTTCTGACACCAGTGTAAGGACACAGCCATATTTTCAATCTCTTTCACAAACAGCTATATCTTTGATTAGTCATTTAAAAATGTGGGAGTCTTTCCTGTGTTCCTGTGTGTGCAAGAATGTGAAATTTCCTCTGATGAGTGAGACCAGATTTTGTATGACTCAGTTTGTCAGACCAGTTAGATGACTCTAGCTGAATTGCCAGTCCAGTAACTCCTGAAAGGAGAAGAGGCATCATCATCCAAGACAAAGATCCTGGCCTGTGTTCTGGAAACAACTCAACATTCTGGAGAAATGTGCCTGGAAGACTAATTATGATTACAAACCTTTGAAAGAAAATATTTGTGGCACGAGAGACAGGGCTGTGACTACCAGAATTCATCATCCTCTGAAAGAGCCATCCACTCATTTACAAATCTAACTCTGTGGAAGCATTGCCTTTGAGGAGAATCCTCTGAAAACCAGACATCTAAATCTAAGTGAAAACATCATTTCCATTTCCTGATCTTCTAGAATAAACTCTAATCTAGTCCCACTTGTCCTCAGCAATTCTTTGGCAATGACATTTCCAGGAAACATGTATAGCTGCTTAGAGCAGCACCTCCATACTTCAACATAACAGCTGAAATTCAGCACTCAAGCCCCTGAAGTATTTAATGCAAACCCATTTATCTCTCAGATTTGAGCCCAGGATTTATAGCCCCTGTCTGTAATCATGAAAAAGTTAATATTTGACAGTTGTGGTTTTCTTACTGTGAGCATTTCTTGCAAGCTGAGGCTCAGATGGGAGGACATTTTTGAGGCTGAACAAAGCCTTTCCAAACTTCATGTGAACAACGGCAATCAGACCAGTGCCACTGCTAAGCAACAGTGGATTGTGGTCATGTATTTTGGGTTGTTTTGTGTTTTCTTTTCAACTTTTTGCCTTTCTGAGGCTGGGACAGGACAGAACAGTTCCTGTGCCAGGCTCCACTGCTCCTAGCCTCAGCCCCAGTGAGACAGGAAGGCCTCCGGGATTACAGCCGATGCAGATGGCTGTGCTCCAAGGAACACATTTCCTGCAAGAAAGCTCAGCTGGGAATGCTGAAAACCAGCTGGAAAACCAGGTCCTACACAAGGCTTCTTCACTGGAGCCCGTGCTGCAAAAAGAAGTCAGAGGGAGTTCAGGAGTGTGAGCTGCTGATCCTGCAGGTTTTTCCTAACCAGAGAGGGCACAAGGTGCTTTGTCAGGGACCTCATGAGAAACTTAGGTGTGGGCTGACTCTCTTGTCCCTGAAAATAAAAACAGGGTGTGAAGCAAGGGAGTAAAATTTCTGGCCAGCATGTCCCTGAGGTGTCTCTGCAAAAGCCCCTGGCTCTTGGTAAGGATGTGCCACCATTTGGGAAGCGCTGTGCTGGCTGCCCTTGGGCCAGAAACTTGCGCTCAGACTCGGGACTCCTGGGTGTTGGCAGCATTGAAGCTCACAGCTTTCCCCTCTGGGAGCACCTGATGGTCCTGCATCCACATCAGGGATCATGCATCTCCTCCTCATCCCTCTGGCTGTATCATGTCCCTCCTCCCTCCTCGCTGGGCAGTCACCTGCAGCAAGTGACTCTGCAAGGTGCTCCTGCATCCTTGGTAAGGCAGGGCATCACTCTCAAAAGCCTTTCTCATCTGTTTGTATACCCCTGTATGGAGTTAAAAAGATGATGGTGGAAAAAAGTACTCCCAGACAAACTGCTGCTCCTTTACAGGAACCTTTGTTTGTTTGTTTGTTTGTTTGTTTGCAGCTCTTGTGCACAGAGGATTTAGTTTCCTTTTCTCCCCTTTATTAATAGGTCTCTGCTGTCATGGTTTGGATCTCCAGCTTAACACAGAGACAAATTCAGACCACACATGGAGGCTGGAGAAGAGGTGGTGACTCGGTAGAACTGCACACCAGGTGCATCACCTCCCACATAGTGCTTGGGCCACACAAATGCCCCTTAGTGTGCCAAGCAGAAAAAGTCACTAACCACTGACTTAACATGCTCCCTGCTTACTTTCACTGGAGCTGCCTGCATCCAAGTGTACCCCTCTCTTGCTGATGATGCATCCAGCAGTGCCTCTTCCCATTCTGCTCTATCAAACTGTGCTTGAGGTTCCCTCAAAAAAAAAACAGATTTAGGGCTGTACTACCATGCACTGCGGTGCAGAAATGGGCAAGTCCTGGAGGTGGTGGGTTTGTTGGATTTGTAGCCTCCCCAGAGCCCAGCAGGTGCTGGTGTTTAGAGACTGGACTTTAGAGGAAGGAGATTTCCCCTTTCACTGAATGCTCCCACCAGGTTGTCTATGATGTGGATCAATTAACCATTGCTGTTTGGCTTCACATGCAGAAGACGACCAGTGTCTGGTTTAAAAAACCAGCAGTGAATTCATGTAACCGTGTCAGGCTTCCTCATTCTGCTTTCTCTCAGAGAGATCTTTCCCTCCAGCTCTCAAGGCAGTACAGCTGTGCCACTTAAATCTCCTGCAAGACCTTTACTTCTGTCTTCCACAATACAAAACTGCAGATGTTGAAAACAATGGCGAAATATGACCCATCAGGTTTAATCCATAAAACAGTTCAGTCTCTGTGATGTGCTGCTCTAATTCCATGGCTGTTTATTGTTTGAAATGAATTCTTGCTTGAAATCAAAAATTAAATCATTAAAACAGAAATGAACAGCGATTCTGATTCATATGCAAGGGGATGTCCAAGTTTTTCTTCAAGCCCATTGATCATGGGTATGAGAGAGAGACAAGCATCGCCTCAGTTTTTTCAGTCTTCATAAATTTGACCTGATTTAGTGTCTGTCAATTGTGTCTGACCCCGAACACCACCATAAAATCTGTGTTTCTCCAATAGCTTTTATGGACTATAGAAGCTATATAGGAGTTATTCCAGACTCTCCTCTGTTACAGACTGACAGCAGGCTGAGACCCTTACTGCTCAAAAAACTGCAGCAATAGCTTCGTATGGGAGCAGCTTGTGTTTGGGCAGCCTGCCCTGAGGCCCAGGGGCTCTGCTGTCTGACATGGCATAGCAGTGTGGTTCCCATCTCCCCTCCACTGCTTTCCTTTCTGTCTGGGTGCAGATTTGACAATTTGAGCATTAGTTGTTCACTCATAATTGTAGCATAAACCAACAGTTAGATCAGAGAGAATCGGTGATCCCTTCTCAGTCTAGTGCATGGTCACTGAATCTTGTTTTTGAAGGCTCCTGTACTGGTACCTCTCTGCTGAGATGGTTATAACAAACATAAATATCACTGGTAGCGCTGAAAGGGAGAGAAAATCTTTCTTAGGTCATTGGAAGGAATGGATTAGATAATGCAACCTTTTAATTTTAAACAGAATGGTTTGGTCAAGGTGGGCTGTTTGCATGCAGGCAGGACACTTCTGTGCCTTTTAGAATTTGTGGTTAAAATATTCCCCTTAGACTACCTTTTCCACTCAACTAGCTTACACAAATATTTGACTTGAACTGATACTGTTATTAATCTGTTTAGAATGCTGCTATACTGTTTACACAGACAGGAAAGCTGTAAGCCTGCTTGTCCAAATAGTTTTAAGCAAGGGCAATGCTGCTTTTTAGCACCTGACATAAATATTTGGAAAAATTTATAAATCCCAGATAACCTTGCCTCTCTCAGATGTAATTACTGCTTCCTAAAACCTATTCCCTAAAGGTCCTTTTTCTTTTTTATTTTTTTTTTGGTTGTTGCATTTAAGAAGAACTTGAAATTTTTTTCCTCTGTGAATTCTATTAGTGCATCCTTCATGAGCCTAACCAATGCTGTGACTTTATGAATTAAAATATTTGTCTACCTATATTTGTTCAGATAACACAATCTGGCAAAATGCAGCAGGATCACTTAAAGTGCTTGTGATGTGAGTTAAAACATGCCTACTTGAGCAGATCATTTCAGAACAATGCAGTAAGCTGTTTCAAGTTCTGTATGTCCTGTTTTTTATTCTTATGCACATTCAAATTGCCTTATTATTCCCTTGAAAGTTTCTTATACTGAGAAAGACTGCCTTTAAATAATAAAAATAACAGTGCAATTGCAGTACAGTGGACCTTGGTTTTGAGGCTGTCTTTAGCTGAGGTGTATCTGAAACAGGTTTGGTTTTTTTCTCATTATTTTATCCATTACTGATGGTTTTTGTCATTTCTGTTAGGAAAAATATATATGATTTTTCATGGAAAGGGAAAAAAACCCTTTAATTTTCTTGAAGCAGTTTATGCTTGTTGTTTTTTTTTTTTGACAGTGAGCCAAAAAAGCAAAGATCAGCTAGAATATTTTTATGTGATTATGATTGTTATACTGATATTCCAGGAGTTAATCACGTGTGCTACAGTCTAAACAATCTCCCCACAGAAAAAGGGGGAGCCGAGTGCCTTAGGGGCAGGAGTCTTTTTGTGCATTGAGCTTTCTATACAAACTATTGATAAGTGCTGTGAGACACATATATCTTTATGAAGTGTTTTCCCAGCTTCATTTAGAGCTTTTGTGATCTGCTTTATTTTTTTTTTCCTTGAAAGAAAGCAAGAAAGCAAGCAAGAAAGAAAGGAAACGTTGCTTTTGCATGAGAGCCTCTTTGAATTGGAGAGATCAGTTTCAGTGTGCTTGACCTCTTGTACTACTTGTTCAGCTTTTCAGAAAACATTAGCTTCCTGGTTCTAAAAATCTGGGTCTGTTGAATCACACTAATAAAAATGCAAATTAAGAAAGACTAAAACCAATCACTGGAGTTAAAGTGCATTATAAATAATGATGCTTTCGACAAGTACAAACTCACTGCAGAAAAAAATCCAGATTTTGAAATTAAAAATCCAATTTGAAAATATGGGAAGAACTTGGCATTTCTTTGCAAAATTTCCAACTGTTTCTTGCTGCTGTTCCTTGGGGACAGAAACATGAGGGAATGCAAGGAGCTGACCTAGAGGAGATCTGGGGATGATGGTATCTGCCTGTCAGGGGATTTGTGGGCACTGAAGGGGAAGAGAAAGCAGTTCAGTAATGGAGGAGAAGGAGTTCAGAAAAAGCTGTGGGTGAGGAAGCCATGGATGCTCAAAAGAGCACTCACTGTAAAGAAGACAAGCTAAGGATCAACCAAGCCAGGAAAGGTTCAAATATGTTTAGGTATCTGTTATCAAGATTGGAAATATAAACCAGGTTATTTGTATGGCTGTGAAGTTAGATTAGATCTTTTTAGAGCAATGTGCACAAATATCACCTGGAAATTCCAATCTGTTTTCCCCAGGCTCCATGGATCTGGTGAAATTTTGTGAATTGTCCCAAATGCCATATGTGCAGGAAATGAGTAGTCATACAGATAAGGAAGTGATGAAGGGGTACATATCTCCTAAAGAAGTCAGAGAAGGAAGAGATGACAAAATTTGAGAGGTAGTTTGAAAGGAACTGTGCCATACTTGCATTCTGTGCAGTGTCATGTATAATTTCTTTTTAGCTCACAGCAATCTGATTTCTTTCCAGTCAGCTTTCTCATATGCAGAAAATCTACTAAGTTGCATTTAATTACAACCCAAAGATTAAAAAATTATTTGTTCCTCTTGAACTGGTGCTCTGTAAATGTTCAAAGTGCCTTTAACCCATACTGTATATTGCAGAGCAGAGCAATTGCATCCCATCTCCAGGAAGCTTGCCAGAACCCTCTTCTCTGCATTGTCTGTGAGCCAGGAAATCTAAAGATGTATTGCAGTTTGTCAAACTTCCCAAAGTGCTGCTATGTGTTTTGGGCTATGGTGAGACTCTGTTTATACCTCCCTCAACCATGAGCGTGACAGCATGGAAAGAAGAAAGGAAAAAGAATAATGGGAAAGAAGAACAGAAATAAGATGTTCACATTGGAAACTGCAAGTATTGCTACACAGACAGTCTGATTTCAAAGCTGGGGGTCCATCCTCAGCCTTTGCACATAGGCAGCCAAATGCTCGAAAAAGCTGACAGTAGCTGAGTTGGGTGCAGTTTTTTTGGTCAAACCTCTTTGGAAACAGGTAGAGGGAAGGAGAAAGGGAGAGAGCAAGAGGTGGGTAGGTGTAAATAATGAACCTGCATTCAATGGCATGGAGAAATATTGTGAATTTGTGTAGGTGTTGACAAACTGTGTTACGAGAACAGAAATGCAAATACATATGCCTGGCAGATAATGCACTTAATTTGACATAAAAATGTTTACAGATTTTCTTTCCGTGTGTCTTCTAATCCTGTTGAAATAAAATATTGCAGTTTTGGTGGGAGTTTTATGAGTTGAACAAAGCAAGATGCAAGCAAAACAAAGTAATTTTTAAAGTATACTTGGCTCATTAAAATAATTGTAAAATATATATCAGGTTTATCTTGAAGATGGTAAAAATCTCCACCCAAACCTACCTATATATTTCATATTGTACTATTAACATCCTTCTGCAAAATTCCCCAAAAGAATGAATGCCAGGACCAGATACTTTCAGAATTTTGAAATGCTAGACACTTATGAAGTTGCCTGAAAGACTCACAGGCATTCATCTGTAAAAGCCAAAGTTTGGAAGTGTTGTTGTGTGGCTCTCCACACCTACCTGCAGCAGAGTGATCCTCTGTAATAGACCATAAGACAGGATTCCCCAGGGCTGATGCTCACTTCTGTACTGATCCCTACTGCCAGACACAGTCACAGAGGGGAGGGGAAGAGGGGAGGAGTTGTTGAGTTTGATCTACTTTAATGTTATTAGGAGAGGAAGGCAAGAAAAGCCTCAGAGGATCAGATCCTGTACGGTTCGGCCAGCCTCTCCCACAACACGGAGCTTCCTTCTGACCTAGGAAGGTCAGGAGGGAAGTCACCATCTGATCTGCTTCTTACTGCCAACCTAATTTCCCCCACGTTTTCCATCTTACCTGTCCTGGGAGCACGACTCAGGTACCACTGGCCTCAGACCTGTGTGTATGGAGAGGAGTAGGGAAACCAACAGGTAGAGGGACATAATTCTCCCCCTCTACTCTGTGCTTGTGAGATCCCATCTGGGGCAGTGCATCCAGGTCTGGGGCCTTCAGCACAAGGAAGACATTGACCTGTTGTTGGAATGAATCCAGAGGAGGCCATTGTGTTGAGCCCAGGGCTAGAGCAGCACCTCTGTGAACACAGGCTGAGAGAATTAGGGGTTTTCAGCCAGGAGAGGAGAAGGATCCAGTGCTATAAGTAGCACCTTCCAGTAGTTAAGAGGGATTGCAACAAGGCTGTGGAGGAGCTTTTCCCAAAGGCATATAGTGATATAACAAAGCCTTAAGCTGCAGGAGGGTAGGTTTAGATTAGATATTAGAAATAAATTCTTTACTGTGAGGATGGTGAGACACTGGAACAGGTTGCCCAGAGAGGTTCTGTACTCCCCCATCCATGGAGGTCTTCAAGGCCAGGTTGAACCTCTGAGTATCTTGCTCTAGTGAAAGGTGTCCTTCCCCACAGCAATGGGTTTGGAACTAGATGATCTCTAAGGCTCCTTGCAACCTGAACCATTCTATGATTCTATGATTAAATGGTAGCCAGGAGAAACTTTTCAGGGACAGGTAGATCAGGACATGCACAATGTAGCACTGCCTCCAGCACAATCTTCAGGCCATCAGCAATGTTACTGATGTTGACTCATGATAAATGTGATTCAGGGCTCACCATTCTACAAGCACACACAGCACAGAGCTTTCCTTGCAAATACTTCTGAAGTCACAGGACTAGCCTGTTTTATGAAAACCACTTCTCCAAATAATTATATGCAGCCTAAAATAAAGTATTTGGCCTGGGTGGTGGCTGACATGAGCTGTCCCCTCTGACCCTGGTTGGCTGCACTGGCTGAGGAGAGAAGGGGCAGGAATTCAGCTCTTCTTCATCTCCTGTCCCCAAGCAGACCTCTGCAAACAAGAGGCAGAAGAAAATTTGTGCTTGATAGAGGGAAGTCCATGTTGCAGTGTTTCATGGCAGGAAAGGTTTTGAAAAAATGAACAGCCTAAACCTTATGGGCTGCAGAGTAATCCAGGCTGTTCTACAATTGATGAAAAAGTTTCCTTGTGCATCTAAAATGCCAGTACTTCCAGCACAGGCTCTGGATTTTATGGCCCCAGATGGAACAGAAAATGGTTGGGTTTGGATTCAGCTCATCAAAATGACAGACAGAAACACTGTGATGTGTTGTCAATTCTTTTCATGAGCAGGCAAGGGAATGCATTGGATGATATGTTTTGTGGTTACCTGTTACTAAAACATGCTGTCACAAATTTATGTATGTAACAAAATTCATGGTAAGGACAACAACTACAACAACAAAAAAAAACCTCAGACCAACCTCTACAATGTGATTCTCCAGCTGGATATCATAAAAGAATGGCTTGTTTCTTACTCCCTATTAACACATCCCTTTCTGGACAGATTTTTAGTCTTGCACTAAACCAAAACGTAACAATTTCCCAAAAGGAGGGAGGATGACAGGAAGACCAAACAGCTGGGGACTGGGGGAATGGATGAATGCTGTGAAACTGGAGTCCTTCCAGGTCTCCTGAGCTATTTCTGCTTTTGCAACACTGATTAGTTTGCAGAACATTTTCTCTGTAATTTAAACCTATCTGTTTTCATGGATGACTCATTTTGAGAAATAGTGTTCTGGATAAGGGCAAATCTCTGCTATGTACTTAGAGAAAAAATATCATTTTTTCTTTTCATCAAAAAAAAATAAAGCAAAAAGAAAAAGAGAAGAAGATGGGATTTCCCTTGCTGAATAGTTAAGTAGTCTGCCTGAGGTGAAAATAACTCTAGCATTGCTATTAAAATCTAGTCTCAAGCACAGTAAATCTGAAAAGATTTATGTTGAACAATCAAAGTAAGAGTATAACAATCCCTACTAAAAACCCTAAAGACTGTGGCATTCCGTGAAACTCCACAAAATGAAAATAGGCAACAGATAAGGAGACAAACAATTCCAAGCACTGTAAGGACATTGTAAAGAAAATGTTTGCTTACACAGCATTTTTATGGGAACAGGTTTCCTACAGAAGACATGCAACCTGTAACTCAGATTGAAGAAGAGAAAACAGAGCATCTTCCAGCCTTGCTATAGTGGTGGCTTAAGAATCAGCTGGGTAACCTCTTAGCATTGAAAACAGCTGATCAGCAGTGAAAAACATTGATGTTTTATCAAACCATTATTACAACAGAGAGTTTTATTATCTCTCTCTGGGATTATATATTACAGTTAGCTAATATTTTTGCAAAGTTGTCAAGCTACATAAATGACCTAGAAATGCTGTAGTGTATTACAATTTTCATAGATATATAAATTTACAATGTTTACATTGACAAAAATATTCTAATGCATTCCTGATTTCTGATGAACAGGAGTAGATTAAGATTTTCCTTCCACAGAAACAAAGAAATTTTCTACATGATAAAACAATTTCAAATGCTCAGCATCATTGGCACAAACAAACTAGTCATCTGCAACTGATCTGTAGTCAGCTTGTAAGGAAATTGGTCCATAATGGCTGGTCAATGACCTTGCAGATGATATCATACATCATAGTACAAGCAGAAGTGGTGAGAACACAGAGAGAAAGGTAAGAATTAGAAAAACTTATGTGATGAGGCACTGTGACTTGAAGCCACAGTCTGCTACTTCCTAGGACAGCATAGACTTCTAACTTCCCTTCAGTGGAATAAGTTTGATGAATTTCCATTTCTCTGTGTGGATTTTTTTGTGGTGTTTTCATTTTTGCATTCAAGCAGGACTCCTTGCTAACCCCTTGCTGACCCCTTTTATACTTTCCCTTCCTGTTTAAGATCTCAGCTTCCTTTATTTTTCTGAGCACTTTCAAATATTTACCACTAGGTGCACAGCCAGATGTGCAGCACCTGTGCTCATCCTCTGAAGATAGATTTCCAACAAATTTGCTCATTTTTTGTTCTTATCCATCACCTCTAGACTATACTTAGCTCTCTAGGGATGCTAGAGGTATAAGAGGCACTTTAGGGTATTTTTATGATTTGCTAGGACCAGCAAAAGGGTTAACTTGAACTGCTATTGTTCTTTGGGAAAAAAAAAAAAAGTGGTTTATTATTAATCTTTCATCTTTTCTATGGAAGTACAAAACAGTCTTCATCATCAGAGGAGGCATATATTTTTTCCACGTGGAAATTTAATAGATGTCTCCATGTTTAGTAACTAAACCTATAGTAAGAACATATGAAAAATAGAATTCCACTATATGGCAACATTCCTGAAGAGTATGGCATACATGAGAAACAGAAATATCTCTTTCATTAAGATTTGGGCAATAGTAAATTTTAATGGGTGTTTAAGTTTTTAATTGCTCTAAATTCAGCAAAATTTGATGCAGACTTCTTTTTTATTGTTGTAAATGCACACCTTTTTCATGTTTATTTGCTGAAGTACAGATTTCTGTGTATAGTTTTTTTTACTCCAAAAGTTGTGAGTTTGTGTATGTAACAGTTGACGGTGTCAAAAGGAAAAGTATTCCCTTTACCTCAACCCCACGGGTGGCTGTTTTTCTAACCATGGATTTGTTAGGTGGCAGCTAGCCATTCTAAGGGAAGGGGAAGACTCTTGCTAGCTAGGAATCACACAACTTTTGAATAGTTGCTGCAAGTTAGATATGATCCCCACAGTTCATCCCTGGACTTGACATGCATGAAAACAATGAGCACGACACTCATGGCTGGAGAAAATATTGACCTTGTCATATGAAACCGTATTTGACTTTGAAACCCTGATCCAGACACTGTGATTATGCCAGAAAATAAAATCTTCCATTTTCTTGCCAACATTCCTGGCTGTCAGATACTTTAGACAGCAGGAGCCTGGAGCCCCATTATCTATGTGCTTTATAACTCTCCTATGGTTTGAGGTGGACTGAAGGGGTTCACACCTTTTTACTTCACACCCCAGCTGTCTATTATTTTATTTGCTCCCCTGTATCAAGATGTGTACCCCCTCACTGAGAGTGGTATTACTTACAGTGCCTTAATTTCTTTGAATTAACAGTTCAATTGCACGGATTCTTTATCGAGGAGGATGGGAATCTTAGGTCAAGGTTCTTCATTCACAGGTGATGTGGAGAAGGAAGCAGGGAAGGTGTTCTTCTCTCTTGCTCATTCCCAGACACCTCCCGTGGGGCTGGAGCAGGGTGCTGGGCAGGATACTCACTCTGGCCTGGCTTTGCTTATTTCTTGGGTGTGAGTCACTCCACTTCCAGTCCAAACTGCCTAGCTCATGTAAGAACTCACTTATTTCTTTCTGGTGGGTCATCTTGACATGCTGAAATGTCAACCAACATGCCGTGTCTCCGCAGGACCTTCGGAAGGAGGTCAGGGACATCCAGCTTGCACAGGGCGTTGAGTTTCCCTGCTGAGCACAACAAGGTTGCGGTTTGATTAGGTATTCAAACTTCTATTTTTGGTTCCATTTTTGTCAGCAGGAGCATTATTTTTGCTGATAACCTCTCATCTGGGCAGAATCTCAGCATAACTCTCCCCAGGCTGATTGATGACTTCCTGGAGCTGGTGTTGCAAAGCTGTCTGCTGAACACAGCTTCCTCCAGAGGCTCTGCCAGAGCTGCTTGGGCTGTAAATGGATTGCCTACAGAGGCAGCTCAGGAGCTGCAGTATGCTAGTATTTTATGGCTGTTTTTTCCTTCTATTATGTCTAATACTAGTTATCCAGGTGCTGCATGCTTTCCCTTCCCTAGTTGTCTTGGTTGCATGAACTTGTTAGGAACTGTTTATCTGACGCATTATCAGGATAAAAAATTGCTACGTTTGGAGGGGTTTTTTTTGTATTTCAATGTAGCTGTACCCCTCCAGAGGCATTAACAACTGTACTGCTGAAAGAGTACTTGTTTCTATCTTTAATTTGGATGATTTCCATCCTGCATCTGCTATTTACTTTTAGAGCCATGGTAAAACTTGAAGTTCACATGTGTGATAAAGATCTGTATGAATGGATCTAATCAAGATTTCTTCTAGAACAAACTGTGGAGATCATGCTGACCTTCCCAACCAGTCATCTAGAAAATATGTCTATGAATTCAAGTAATTTATTTGTCTTGGCTTTTATTTTATTATTTTGTATATTGCTCACCATGAAATTTTCTCTTGCTAAACATGAGATCCTGCTGGGGATTTTGGTAGCTCTGCTCCACTTCTGTTCCTGTGTGATTGAAATATGCTGTTGTTTTTCTTCTGTAAATGTGAATCTCTTTCAGTTGTCAGAGGATTTTTTAGCACACACATTGCTACATCCAATGGCTTGATCTGGATTCCATGCTCTTATTCATTCCAGCTTGTTAATGTTATCTGCTGGTTTTTAGAGAAACAATTTTAGCTTTTATTTCCTGTCAGATCAACTTCCAGCCCCATTTACCGCCTCTATCAAAAGTCTCTGAAACGCTACTGTCTAAATGACTTGAGCTATAGTATAAATAGATCTAGCAATTTGTTTATAAACATGCTTTTTTTGCACAGATCACAGGGAAAGAAAAGCTACAGAGGCACTTTGAAAAAACAACCCCACTTAGACCAATGTATCTTTATTCAAGAGTCTAGGCTCCTTCTGGAGTGTTTGATAAACAAATACCTGATTGAATTAGATTTACTGCTCAAGCATCGCCCATGTACTGCAAAAGGATGTAGCAAATAAGAACAGAAAGTCCCATCTTGTGTGGCTTTTTTTGAGCAACAGCACTTGGAGGAGGCTTATTGCTCCCCAGATCTCATCATCCCTGTAGGGCTGGAAAGGACAGCAAGTCTGTGGAGGGGGTTTTGCTGCTGCCCTCTCTGCACCATGGTCCTGGGGTCAGCTGGGAGCCTGACCCCAGTCAGTGACTCCCACGGCTGAGGGGGGTGGGCGTGTGTCTGTGTGTCTGTGTGTGTCTGTGTGTCTGTGTGTGTGCAAGGACCCCCAAGCAAAATTCCCACCTCCCCATGTGGAGGGCATGTATTTCATCATGGCCTTAGATTGATTCCAGATGAGCAGAGACTACTACAGAGGAAAGACTGTTTGCAGAGGGGGTGATGCTAGAAATGGACTTTCAGCTTGGGTAGCCTTGCTGCAGGCATGCTGAGCCCAGCTTCCCCCTGGAATCGGGGGGAAAAGGTGTGAGTTGGTGAGCCACTCTCTGCAAAGCTCTGTCCCAGAGTTGTTCTCTGCTTTGCAGCAGCTCACCTAGAAAACCATCTCTGAATCAATATCCCTCCCTCCCTGAAAAGCAGACAGAGAAGATGGGCACCTTGGTGGCATGGGCTCTGAACCATGCCCATGCCATCTGCTGGGTTTCCATCTGTTGACAATTATGTCTTTAAAGAAAAATAATTTAATGGCGTGATGTTGAATAGCTTTTCAGGGGTACCCCAAGACTCTTTCATTTAGTATGTTCATGATGAGGAAAGAATTGCCCATGGCAGCAGTGAGTAGAGGCAGGACCATTCAGATGTGGGGTGAGGGGTGGCTGTGTGAGAAGTGGTGCACGCAGAGAGTGGGCTCTGGAGGCTGCAGGGGGGTCACAAGCTGCCTGTGAATCAGTAGAGTGGCATTGCCACAAAAAAAGCTAACGTCCACTGCCTTTATAAACAGGCACATAGTCTGCAAGAAATGTGAAGTAATCCTTCCATCCTTCTCCACTTGAGTATGGCAGATGTTGCATTTCCAGAGGGTCTGGAGAAAGTGGAGTTAGTCCAGAGGGCAGCAGTGGGAGAGGTCATGTTTCTGAGGCCTGTGATCACTGAATAATTAATACAAAATACAAACAAATACAAATACAATTAATAAATAAATTTTTAAAAGTGCATAAAAGGGCAGTGGTACAGGACCAGGCTGCAGTCTTAAAGAAGGCATAAATATTACTGTGACTACTCTGTTCTCCTTGACATCTGTAGAAAGGGTATAAATGATTGACTTTAATTTCAGCCAGTAAAATCCACGTTAAATGCAGGGGAAATTTTTTTCTTTGGGGAGGAGGGAAATAGCTCCCAGGCATAAATCCTGTGACACTAACTTCACCAACTCCCTGACAGAAAACACCCACTTAATTCCTATCTGGACTGACCTAAACTTTACAGCAAAGATTTTGTTCTTCCTGAAGGAGTTACGCATTACATTTTCTCTAAAAGGGAAACTTCTTATAATTCCTTTGCAGATTTATTCTTGGGCAATGCTGGACATTGCAAAGGTTCAAAACAAATTCATTCAGTGTTGCAATTCCAGATTGTTTCTTTTTCCCCTTTGAGGTGTATTATGCCTGGCATTTTAATGACTACAATTAATAAACCAGCTTTTGCTCAGTGTGTTTTGGTTTTTGTTCAGAAACACAAAAATGTTAAAATGTGTCATTTAAAGGAATTTTGCAGAAGCATAAACTATGTTCATCTGCTTTAGAGCTTGGGAAGTTAAGAGCTTCCATATGTCGAGATGCATCCACTGCACATAGAAATGGTAAAGCATTGGAGTCAATGTCCAGGAGAATTCAGCATTTTTTTCAGATGAAATAGTGAAAACCAGAAAATATTCTTGGCAAGGCTTTAATAAGCATGATGGTTTCAGGTTAGACCTGCTGCAAGTGACAGAAGACTATGAATTTCATTCATTTTTCTTGAGGATCCTGGAAAGAGCATCAGCACAAAACATTTTCCTTTTATCTTTTTTCTCTTCAACTGCATTTGATAGTTACTGTTTCCGTTTAGACTGATTCTGGCATTGGATAACTTATAATGGGAATTCCATGGCTTTGGAGAAAAAACATTTTACATGGAAATTTTAGATACTCCTGTGAAGTGAGGTTGAAGAGCAGCTGCAGTGGATTTTCATATTGAAATGAATGGGATTTTATTAAATAACAATCCCCAGAAGTTCAATATTGGGAAATGAGGCTCTAAGGTGTTCATCAGAATAAAGCACAGGCTGCTGTCTGCACCTCCCAGCAGACTGGGGACACAGGAGGATGGCAGAAATCTTACATCAGTTTGCCAAAGCTCCCTATGAGGAATTTCTCTTCCCAGCAGTGGAAGCCACTTTGTTTTCTGATGTCCTAAATCAGAGCAGCACTTCCAAGCACACATCCATGGAGTCTGGGCTACATTTTAGAAAGGAACTGGTCTGCTGCTCAGAGACATGTTTTTCTAGAAAATGTATTTTCACACAAACTCTTTGATAAATATATGTTCAAGGTTGCTGGTTTAAGGGTTTGCTTACCTTGTAGAAGTATGTTACTTGTGTGGATTTTTTTCTTTTAGGAAAAAAGTGAATGTTCATCTTATATTCAGAAGTGCTGTTTATTTATTCATCCATCCAAAGTCTAAAGTATTTGACTGAAGCATAAATATTTTGACTGTAAAGATGCCACCAACATTCATGGAAATTTCTCTTTGGATACTTGGGATCTGTGTTTCCCTGGAAAAAAAATGATCTCCAGCAGACCTTTGGTTCATGTAAATGTGGTGCACTGCAAATGCATAACTGCCATGAGGAATTACCATCTCTTCTTCATGAACAAAAGAAAATACTCTCTTGTGTGAGGAGCATGACTTTCTTCTGAAACCACAAGCATCCCTCTTCTCATTCAGTTCTGATTAAAAATATTACTTGTTCTTCAACTCAAAAACTTTGGCCATTTTAGGTGAAAAGCTTTCAAGAGCAGGAGGGATGAATAACATTTTCCTGTTGAGTTCTGAAATAAATTTTTGAACCACATTTAATAAATATTTTATTTAGCTGCTGCTTCTTCTTTGGTGTCACTCCAGAACAGATGCTCCCAGGTTTGCTTCTTGCTGTTCTTTTAAACCATCATTCAGGGGTTTCTTAATATTACTTTTTGCCCCTTAGAATAAGCAGTCATATTACAGTGATATAGAAGATTCTCAGATAATTTTTACCCAAATATTCCTTTGTTTGATTTATAAAATTTCAGTTTCTATTAAATTCTGATAAAATGATAAATTTTGGAAGCGAAATATTTCTTGTTAGGCAGCCAGGACCTTGTTTTGGGCTGCGGAATAAAAATACTGCAATGAGACTAATTGGTCTAAATTATGCATTGATATTTCATTTTCTTAAAGCTCTACTTTAAATCTTTGGATGTGTCTGACTTGTTCTGGGTTATAGCTCTTCCTTTTTTTAATTTTTTTTTTTCCTGAGTTACCCTTTGGGAGAAAAGGTTGTTTTCATTTGGTTCACAGCTTTAAGTGTTATCTTTTAGATATCAAAACTTCTGGGAAAATCAGGCTCTCATTTAGTTCATTAACATCTTGTTACCATCCCTGGAGCCCCCCAGACCCTTTCCTGTGTTGCTTCCTCTGTCTTGGCAGCCAGTGATGAGTTCCACTAGGGTACACCAAGCCCTTCTTTGGGAAAGCAGGCACCTCTCCGCATATCTTGTGCCAACAACCACAAAATAACAACAAGTAATGAGCAAATGTGATGGGGTGACACAGGCATCACTTCCAAGGAACCCTGTCAGAGGGCAACGGAGTGGTCACAAATTATAGCACCAAGGTGTTTCTGCAAGATGTTATACAAAAGTTTAGGCTTCACTCAAACACTTTCTTATCTAGAGTTTTTCTGCACTTAACAAAAAAATTGTGTTGTTTTCTCTTTTTTTAACCTCTTTGTAAAAACAGTTCATTCCTGAAAAATGCTTGAAGAGCTCCACTAAAAGACTATAGCTACAAGTCTGAAAACTTGCATTGCTCCTGAGCTGGCTGGCAGCCTCAGCTTGCTTAGGAACCTATCACCAGAACACAGGAGGCTCTTTTCCAAGTTTCAGACCCATTCCTTTCTTTTCACTGTTGTTTATCTCCAGTGCTGAATGCATAGAAGGGGAGATAAATCACTCCAATTGCTGGTATTTCATACTTAAATAAATGCATCATTGATGTTGTATGTATTTCCATTTCTTCAAATGATAATTGCTGCTCAAACTGAGAGCAGGTCAAAAGTGCACAGAAGCCATCTCAGGGTTAAAACCAAAATAAATAAATAAATAAATTACAGAATCTGTTGACTCTGGTGTGGAGAAATGCACATCTGAACTCCCTCTTGTATGCACGAGGTGTTTCCTCACTTACCAGACAGAAAATTTTGGAAGATCTTCCTGTGGTGACGCACCTCACATCAGTGCTCAGCAGATAATAGCAGGGAACAAGGGCGTGAATTGGGATTAGCACTGTGCATGCAGGGTCCCATTTGGGACTTGCTGCACCAGTGATGCTGCAAAAATTTAAGCAGCCCAGAGCAAGCACCACCAAAATGTGTAAACATCAGTGAAAAGAAAAAGATAAAAATGGAAGGAAAACAATCATTTTATATTTTCTACTGTTTTCCTTCAGGATATCTGTCACACAGCAAGCAGAGCAGAAAGAAATCAGCAAACAAGTGGAAGGTGACATGGATGGGTAGCTATGAGTGGCACAGGCTGTGGCAAGAAAGAAAGAATTTGAATGTCTGTGGTGCCAGGGTTAAGCCTCCTGTTCCGGGCCATGGCCTTGTGGATGAGCACCCCAAACCTGCTGTGGGGAGCAGGAACCTCCTGGGGCTGTGGGGAGGTCAGGGGTTTCTGCAGTCACCTCCACTCCCAGTTTTGAAGGATGGGTAGAAGTCACTGTGCTCAGTAAAGCACTGAGTAGGTGGGAGGTGGAGTCTGTAAGGAGTCCTCAATTGCTGGAAAAGGGTTGACTCAGAAAATAATGAAAGATAATAACAAGACACAGCAAGAAGCAGGAGTGTGGTAAATAATGTGGACTATTCCTGTGAAGGAAAGCAGTGAAAGGCTACTGCCTCCAACAGGAAGGGAGACATTCTTCACTGAGGTAGTGCTTAGGTTATGTAGCAGGTCTTTTCCATCTCTGATTTCTGAGATCATGCATAACATGCCAAGCATGTTACCTACAATTAAGCATACCATCGGGCACCATTTACCCAGGGGTGTGCCTTGGCTGCACTGCTCTTTCCAAAGTTATGCAATTACCTCCATTAGGCACAGCTCCCTGAGCACAAGTATTCATGATTCATGGAGGGATGTCTACCTGTCCAACTGCTCACAGACTCAATTAACCACAGTCATGGAGCAAAACATATTTGCACTGCAGCATGCCATGGCAGCCTGGTGCATGAAGTTACCTTGTAAAGGTGCCAGGTCAGGACCATGGGGGAAAGGGGGTGGCACTCCACTGCCTGTGAACATAGGAAGCTAGATATTGCTCCAGCACTATACTGACAACATCAGGCTTAATATAAAAATTGCTCTCCTAAAAAAAAAAACAACCAACCAACCAAACAAACAAACAAACAAAAAAGATCCAAAAAAACCCCTGAAAAGTAGAGCGTAGGTGATGATGTATGCTAAATACTGTCCTTTTAAAAGGTCTGATCTCTATTTGCTTTGCTTTCAGTGCTGGTCTTTATCAGTGTCATTTTTAATGTTACACACTGACCACTGAATAGCAGCGATCTCCAGCACGATGTAGGGGATGGTGTTAAGGCTCCAGCCTAATACTTGAGACGCCCTGGTTTTATTCCCTTCTTTGATGGTCTAATCCCAGATTCATCCCAGCTAAATTTAGGGACTGCCTGAAGTAGGAGCTTTGCTGCCTTTCCAGAGGAGCCAGGGATGATGCTGGGCTGTGGTCTCTCTATGCCTTGTATTTCTCAGAAGCTGGGGAGGAGGCTGAGGACATTGGGGAAGGGCTGGGAAAATATAAAGAGACTGGAAAAGAAGAGGGACTGCTACCAAGCACTGAAGTGAAGGACTGACTCTCAGGTAAAAGGCATCAATTTTCATCACTGAAGTAGGAGAAATGGTCTTTATGTTGAAAAAAGCATGAGGAGGAGGAATATGTGGAGCATAGTGAAGCATGTTGATGCAACAGTAATGGGAAGAAGGGCAGGGGACTTTAATTTAGAGACCAATCCCAGCCTGTTTCTTCATGCACCAGTGCTGCATGCGAAGTAACTCATGAGGATTTGAAAAAAGCTAGCCTTTCCTTATGGACTTGTCAGGCCAAAGCCTGGATTCTCTGTTATAATTAGAAAACAAAGTGACAGGCAAGCTGCTGTCTTTCCATAGACCTCTGGATGAGGCTCAGAGGTTGGGGTGAACATACTCTGGGGAAAGAAGAGTTCACAGGCTTGCCAGTAGCAGTACTGCTTGGTACATCAGCTTACACTCAAAGTGCCCTCATGAAAGAGAAGAAATAGTAGATTGGCAGATGTTGTGATGCTGGGCATATGAAGATTAGAGCATATGTGGCATTTAACACTCTGTAGTATGTAGTTACATATCATCACCAGAACATGTAGAGAAAAAAATCACTGGATTTCCGTAAGCAGATGTACCAAAGCTGGCTTCTTTTTCATGTTTTGTTTTTTTGTTTGTTTGTTTGTTTTGGTAAGCACAGCAAGTATGTTATTAAATGACTGTGGTAAAGAGCAGTGAACTCTAATGACCACAGCAAATTAACCCTTACAAAAGCTCTATGAGTAGTAGCATTATTATTAATGCTGGCAAAATCTTTAAAGGCAAAGCATGAATAAATGCAAGGTGCTCACATTAGCATTCCATATGTTTGATAATGAACAGCTACATGGACATGCATTTGCTCTCACCATCTCCTCTGGAGCCTGCCAGAGATGAGGAGTGGACAAAGTGTAGCACTGATCCTGAGGATGACTGCTGACTTTTAGGAAATGTCATCCTACATCCTGTTGTGGCTTTATTGTGGTTGTTGATACTGCTGGTTTCCTTTATTTCTGTAGTAGGAAGCCTAGGGGTTTTGAAGTGTGTCTAAAATGCTTCTATTCATTTGTATCTTGGTGGACTTTGGCTGTAATATGCAAAATAGCTTTACATTAAACAAATTACAAAAATACATATAATTACAGACTATATAGATCTATATAATTACAAATTATCAAAAAGCTGTCACTCTACATAGGAAACACAAAAACGTAGTTGTGTGAAAAAAAGGGGAAAATTAAATGCCTGACAGCTTACCTGTGGTAGATCCATCATCCAGAAAACATGTAAAAATACTGTCTTTCTCTCCCTCTGTCACTATTCTATTTCTCTTCATTTCTGATTTTTTAAGAACTGTTCAATAATTTCTTTCCCATTCCTACCATGAGTTTCCTGAAAGTCTTGTTGCTGGGTTGAGGACAAAATCAGATTCGGAAGAAAGTTTCTATTTAGTGACAGAGCATGTGAATCTTCCCAGTAGCCTCTAAAACTTGGTGAAACTTCCCAGTAGCCTGTAAAACTTGGTGAAGCTTCCTTCTTGGGCAGAGCTGTGCTTGGAACAGCCACAGGAGGTAGTGCTGTGCTTCTGAATTGCTAGATTTTCTCCCCTGAAGGAAGAAGCAGAGGCATCTCCTTGAAGCCTGACAGGTGGGGCAGCATCCTGCTAGTCAGTACCAGCTGTTACCCAGTCACCCCTCCAGGCAGTGGCATCCTGAACACCTCACACTGCCTTGACTTGGCCACTTAATTGGAGAGAGGGACAGGTTGAAATTTGCTCTCATCTTCCTGAGCTTGTCTGCACAAGTCACTCCACTGTCCTTGTCCCTGCTGTGGATCTCCAAGTTTTATCTTTAAAGCAAGATAAAATAAGTTGCCATGGCTTAGGGTGACCTCCAGAGTGCCTTGATAGGTCAAGCAAGGTGGGAGCAGATGTTATTTTGTCAGCACACGTGCTGCCCTGGACAGGCTGATGCACTCCTCAGCTCCTTGTCTCTTGGGAAAAGTGGTCTGTGAATGTGCAGGAAACATGCTGGACCTTATGAACAACTGGAAAAGATACAAGGGATACTTTTGTTTTATTTGTTTACTCATGCGCTCCCAAAGTGCCGTGTGGCCAGAAGCATTAATGGGGCTTTTTGAATGTGGATTCAGGGAACGCTTTGGGGGTTTCAGTCCAGGGCAAGAACGCCACTGGTGTGAGAGAAATTTTAGTCTGGGAGTGAAGGTGTCTGTGTCTAGAAAGATTCTGACCAAGCTGCTCAGCTTTTGAAAAGGGGGATGAAGAGAACCTGAAGATTACAAGGACTTCCCTGGAAAATAAATCCCTCAAGCCTTGACATACACCCTGTAGCATAGAGGAAGCTATTAACTAGGTGACCTACTGAGTTTTACAGTATGTTCTTCATCACTGAGAGTTTTTGAAACCACAAGTTGATTTTTAACTAAAATGGATGTGTTTAGTTCAAAGTGGCATTAATTCAGGGAAACCTTCTCACCTGTGTAGTAAGGCATATCAAATTGGATATTTGTGCTAATCCTTTTGATTTATGAATCTATCAACATTTGCTCCAAACAGTATGTTCCCTGGATATATTTCACAGATTGCAAAAGACGTTCTGCATGATTGTAAAAACTTGTGGTCAGCAGTTTGTAGTGATTTTTGAGCAGGAATGCATTTTCCTGTAAAGTACAACTAACTTCCACCCTCTCCTCTTCGCCTCCACCCTGGCTTGTGAATTGTTTCCAGTTTCAAATATTTAATCATGGGAATTTTTGGTGTTTTATATACGGGGTAGAATTCAGAGATTGCAAACTTTCTGTGGTCCACTTTATTGCAGCAAGAATCTTTCCAGAAACATTATACTATGTGTTGCTGTTTTGTGACTGGGACATGTGGTAAATCTACTTCAAAAATGAGTCAGTGCCAGATTTTTATGTTGTCATGTATACAGAGGAAAATAAGAAACATCTGTCCTTTTTTTTTTAATTAATTGAAAAGAAATGTTATAAGTACAAACTATTATAGGTAGTACAAGGTACAAGGTAGCACAAGTGAAATACAAAGAGCCACTTGGAGGCATATTCTGGAGTTTATTTTAAAAAAAAGTGCAAATCACTAAGCATTATTTACTACTAATAAATCTTGATGTTTAATATTCTACATCCCTTTAGGAGTCAAACAAACCACTGTTTGTCTTGTGACCAGGACCTGTGTTTATGTGGAATGCTATTATCAGCTTTCAGGGTCTGAAATCAATTGCAATTTTCCACCTTTGTGGAAGCTTGCTGTTGTGTTTTTAAATAATGACTCAAATTCCATATTTTATAATTGTTTTTTTTCTTTCAAAATGTTTTATTGCTGTGTTGTTCTTTACACCCTTCTTAGGGACTGTATCCATTCAGAGGGACTCATTCTTCCCTTCCCTTCCCTTCCCTTCCCTTCCCTTCCCTTCCCTTCCCTTCCCTTCCCTTCCCTTCCCTTCCCTTCCCTTCCCTTCCCTTCCCTTCCCTTCCCTTCCCTTCCCTTCCCTTCCCTTCCCTTCCCTTCCCTTCCCTTCCCTTCCCTTCCCTTCCCTTCCCTTCCCTTCCCTTCCCTTCCCTTCCCTTCCCTTCCCTTCCCTTCCCTTCCCTTCCCTTCCCTTCCCTTCCCTTCCCTTCCCTTCCCTTCCCTTCCCTTCCCTTCCCTTCCCTTCCCTTCCCTTATTTTTTTAATGCAGAACAGCTACAGTGTAACTGTATGGAAAATTGTTCCAGGCCCTGAAAACTAAAATTGGAAAGATACTACTCACAGGTTAGTGTAAAGAAAAGAAAATTAATTTTGCTTTAAGAACTGCAGGCAAGAACAGCAGCTTCACAGACTTTGCTCGATACAAATTTTTCTATAAGCTCACAGGCAGTCCTCTCAACAAAGACAACAAAATTACTATCATATTTATCATGCTGGGGTGTTTCAGCTCCATGGGATAAACTTGGCAGTGTTCTTGCTCTGAGTACTTGGAAAGCATCCCTATACATCTCAGTTTGCAGCATTCTGGTAGATTAGGAATAAACTCGCTCTCTTTTTTCACCCTTCATATTTCATGTAGTGATAGTGCTTTCCTTGAGTGCTTGTTACAGTTTTTTTTTTTTTTTGGAAAACAACATGAATTTTTCTGTACAATGTTGGCTGATAACACAACCAGACCATACCAGCACTCTTCCCTTACATTAACAGATCACAGTCTAAACAAGACTGAGAGAGTAAGGGTTGAGTGAAATGTTTTAGTGCAGAATTCCTTAATGAACCTAGGCAGGGATTTAATATGCTTTTGGAAAGAAGGGTTTATCACAGCAAATTATTTCTATTGGGGGAAGACAAGTCATAGTTTTAGAAGCCTCTGTATCACCTTAAAAATATTATAAAATATGACTAAAATATATAATCTTTATAACTAAAGATTACTTTGGTTCAAAATGCTTTGTAAATTTGAGCACAAATATTTCATCTTCCCAAATTAAATTATTTCTTTTGGTTTACTGAAAATTTTGAAAAAGTACTATAATTTCTTTTTAGCAGAACGGTAACCACCCAGATAATCAGTCACGTGCATTGTCCTTGGTCTCATATTTATAGTCCTCAAAATTACAGGAAGGTATATAACAGCAAATATTGTTAAAATGTTTTTTCACTCTTGTGTCTAACTTTGCCTGGGCAGGGTTTGTCCTGTCTGGTACTCGCTCCAATGAGACTTTTTGTGACACTGCTGCCTTTGTATGCGCATCAGTAACTCAAAAGTTGGACACAGTGCTATGGACTTTTGTTAAGACCAAAAAAGTAATATTATTGAAAAAGTATTTACTCAGATACAATAGATCATTTTCTTGGAATTTCTACTTTTATTTCCCCTGCTGTTCTAATACCTCATTAGGTACTTTTGCTTGTGCATGGAGACATGCATTTCCCAAGCATGCATGTCCTTTGCTCTTATGGCAATTTTAGTTTTTGATGATCATGACAGATTGAAATCGAGCAGTTGCAGCAGTTTAGTGAAGTTTCAACAAGACAGGAATGTCAAGAGTGCACTAGCTTGTTTTTAGGACCACTATCAATGCTCCCTTTATCCTGTGGGAACACTTGTGCCTTTGTTTTGGTGGTGCTGTTTTTTGGAAGATGAGTGAATAAGAGACCATTGATACTTTTCCCCCCACAAAATCTCCAGTGTGCCCTTTGCCTGGCATGTCGCTCTCTGAAGTGTAAAACTACTGTGTCACTTTAATTTTTACATATCCGAAGACCTAAAAATGGGGGACGAGCAGTGAGTACCACTCTGCAGGTACTACTGGATTATTTTATCCTGAGACTCATAAAATGAGGCTATTTCCCGGCAAAACCATGGAGCATCACTGCTGGGTTCCCAAGCCTCTAACAACTAGACACGTGTTGATGAAGGATGAGGTAATTTCCAGATGAAGGGTGGACAGTGCTGCAAGAGTGACGGTGGCAGGACAGCTGCTGGTGGGAATGGTGTCCTCACAGGTTGTTACCACAGTTGTGCTCCGTAGATGGCTGAGGTAGGTCCCACAGAGGGAAGGAGAAGGGAAGGAGGAGGAAAACTATAAGTTATTGACAGTCTGCTCTGAGTGTACATATTTTTTTTCATTGAGTAGTCCCGTTGGTTGTAACAGCACGGACTTTGCATGACAGATGGATTATTGTTTCTCTCCTGTAAGCCGATAAAAAATTTCTGAACAGAAGCTCACAGTGTTCCTTTTGGAAAGGCACTTTGCAAGATCTGGGATCCATCTGTGAGGGATGCGAGGTCTAAGTCCCATAGACCACAGGCAGAAAAAAAGTGGTGGGGCTTAATGTGTGGCATTCAAAAGTACATTTGCTGCTTGTACTAGATCCTCGTTAGTCTGGGATGCAGAAAATGTAATGACTTCCAGATATTGCCAATATTAATATATAAAAAATATAATTTTTTTGGTGCTAAAATGTTAGTTGAAAGGAGTGAAAAAAATACTGAAAATATAATCTTCCCATAGAAAAAAATCAATTTAAGTTTATAGGCCATATTACTACTTATTATGAAGAAGCACAGCGTCTTTAGAAACATCCATAATGAACCTTATGCTTTTGTAGACAGTAAGGAATGTAAGCAAACTTAATTCATTTTTTTTCTAGTAATTATTACGAAAGTTTGTCTAAATATAAGTATATAATAGTTATGGAAATAAAATATACAAAATATGCAGCTTAGATACTGGTCAAGGTCTAGTCTATAGTAACAGCAGAAAGATGGGTGGCTAGATCATCAGTGGCCCTAAAATACAGGGTCAGAGAAGATACACTACATAAGGAGTGGTTATTTAAAATCAGGGAATATGTCCTGTGGAAATTTCTTCCAGAATTCTCTATGCCATGATGTAAGACAAAAGCCTGGCTCTGGCTGTTTCAGTTTCAGCATAATATTTTTATGGATGTGGTATCACTTTAAAGCTCATCCTGTGGCTTTAATACATCACATGAAAGCTGACTAATCTTTATGTATATTTGTGGAAATTTTAGCAAGCACAGAATAACATTATGCTTAATAACAACTTATTCCTTTATTTGTTTTGTTTAAAGATATCATGAATCTTGAAGGCCAGGTTTTGTTAACATTAAATTTGTTTGTGGTTCTCATGCATATCCAGTATCTTAGAGAATCACGGAAGAAAGTACTGGAAGAATAACCAGGTGCAGACTTGCAGAAGTAAACAAACCCCAAATTTTTTCTTTAAGACTTAAAGAAAATGTGTTATACCTCTGGCCTGTCATTCAAAAGATTTGGTGACATTCCTATAAATACAGAAAAAGCTTTCAAACATGGCCCTATAAGAAGACAAAAGGGTACAATTTAAAAAATTGGAAAAGCACCACCAAAGAAAGATAACTGTTGAGCAGGGTGGTGGGAGGTGCTGAACAAATGCAGAACTGGACCCCTAAGTATTTAGAGGTGGATCATGTAAAGGGCTACAGACAAAAGAAGCTGCTTTCCTCTCAGGAATCGTGGCAGTTTTCACACCTTCCACAGCAGGTAACATGCTGCCTCCACTGAAGTTAGTGGGGCTTTATACTGACTCATCTGCAACCAGGCTTACGTTGTCTTACATTCTTACATTCTTACATGATCTGATAAAAGTAATGCTGAAATTAATGGCAAATCATGTTCTCAGTGATGTTCTGGCTTAGTGTTAGATCTCTGAGTGCTGCAATATGTTTTCTGTTTCCCTGTGAAGAGGCATTACCTGATAAACCTTGTGATTTGTTTTGGGTTATTTTTGTTGTTGTTTCTTTTTCTTTCATGATTCCTATGTCAACTTCCCCAGATTTGAATTAAATAAGGAGGTCTCTTGGTGACCAAATTCCTGTTAATGATTTAAATGTGTTCAGGGAAGGGAGAGGGATTTGCACTCAACAAATGAGCTCAAACTCACAAGCTCTTGTTTTATTCCTTTTACTTGGAGCTTCATAACAAGGATGATTTATTTGCAAATGAATTACTTTAATAATAGGTTTTGAGCTACACAGAATATCGACAATCTTGACCCCCATCTCTGCAGCTGTAAAAGTAACAGCATGGGTGTGGTTGCCTGGTGGCTGGCCAGGATGATCCAGTTCAAGGGGGTGGATAAAATAACATTTACACTTACAGTAACTGTTTAAAAATGTAATTTGAGTTCTGCCAAATTCTTCCAGTTCATTTTGGAAATCCAGCTTGTTAAGGTTGCCAGTATTCAGCTTTTCTTACCCTAGTTTTTTGCAAGTTATCTCCTTCTGCCAGACGCATTTTGCTGCAATACTTTCACTACAGAGCATGAGGTTCCACCAGCCTTGCTGTGTAAATGGTTATGGTGGGACGCTCCTTGCTGTCAGCCTGCCCAAGCAAGCAGTGACTGAGCCTGGCCTGTGAGACTCAGCACGGAGGGAGGATGCAATCCCAGAGGAAGTGTTCCACTTACAGACAGCTCTGTTTGTGTCTGCTGCAGTAAATGCTCCCGAGACAAGTAAGGTCAGGCATTTGCTGGATCCTTGAGGAAGCACGTGGTGGAGGAGATGGAGGCTTGGAGGCTGGAAGTTGCCCATCTGAGTTGGAATTGCAGAAGTGCTCCCAGGCAGTGTGGGCAATGGGAATCAGGCACCTTGCCTAACAACAACACAAAATGAGGTCTTGAACACTTTGCAGACTCACAGTAGCTTTAAAAGGGGCAAATGTTTAAAAGGGGCAAACCAGATCACTCCAACTGGACTAAGTGCTCACTCTCCCAGTGTTCCTGCTAAGGCAGCGCTTGCTTCAGGACACAGGATAATCCTGGATAAAACCATGGCTGGCTTGCCACAGGTTGCCACACACAGAACTTTGCTATGCCTAGTCCTTGCAGCTCTAACCTGCCACACCACTGTGCTGAGCAGTTGTGAAGTGCTGCAGGACTTCTGAACAAAAAGTGGAAGGCAGCAGTTACGGATAGGAGTAGCAATCACTTCCAGTGACATACTCTGGGCTGTGCTTACTTGTGCAAATTGATGGATATGGGGATTTTTAGATAAATAAACAGGGTGGTATTTGGGCTGCTGCTGCTGCTGCAAAGAAAATAGTTTAGAAAAATTTGCAGACTCTGCTATTTGGAGGCCCATGTTCATAGAAGCCCATTCAAGCCAGGTTTTGGGACTACTCACAGAGTTCTTGCTAACACTAACTTGTTGCATGACAGCATCCATAACTAATGCAGAATGGTTCACAGATCTTTACACCTTAGGGTCCACTGTCTGTCCTGACTTTATTATACCATCTTATCTCAGCCACTTCGGGTAAACTATGTTTTTATCAAATCACCATCTAGTGTTGAATATGAGAAAGATGTAGAATCACCTCTTGTTCACACGGCAACACTTGTCTTATTGCCTTCACTTGTTAAGTCAAACTTTCTGCCTTGAATATTTGGTAATATTTTTCGGGTTAGAAAGTTGTTGTGCCTTTTTTCAGATTAAAGAGCAGTCTTAGGACATTTTCTCAGTGAAAGTATGCACATGTCCACATAGTCATCAAGTCAGCTTTGTTTTGTGTCTGGATCCTGCAGTATTAAGATCTGTGATCTTCTTTTGTCCACCACCTTCTCTTATCCAACACATTTGGAATACTTTACTAATTTCAAGCACGTTTGAAAGAATGTAGAAGTCTCAAAGAAGAGACTTCTTGCAGGCTTGATGAAAAATTTGCCTGGTTGGAGGAGACATATTCAAAGAAGGGAGACCTTAGCTGCCACACACTATTTGGCAGCACGTGGCCAGCCAGTCAGAGGGAAGGCCACCTTCAGCATACATTAGTGCAATCAGAAGAGACACCAAACCAGGGAGAGTTTACCTCAAGTTTTGTTTCCATCAAACTCCTTTACAAAAAAATTGATATGAATTCATGCATCAGGAATTGTGCTGATCATAGGACATTTTATTTTTTTTTAAAATAGAATTAATTCATTTTCACTCATTAAGCCTTTCAGTAAATTACATTTTCTTCTGCTCTCAATCCTCTGTTTCTTCTTGTCTTTCCCTTTCACCCTCTCCAGATTTTTCAAAACCTAAATTATGCATACCAGACTGTATGTATAAAATTGTTACTGATCTTAACAATGTCTTATTCACAGCCTTACTTTCTCCTTCCTTCAAAACCTTCCAGCTTTTCTTGCTGTAGCTTTGAAAGGTGAATGTTGCTTATCTGTCATGAACCCAAGCTAGACCTTGTAGCTGATGATTTCTAATGTGGTGCCTACTCAGTTCTGCAGACTGAGGCTGTTTCTGAAAACACGGCCAAGCTTGGCTCTGGACACAGGCTCTGGAATAATGTGTGGAGTTTTCCAGATCACTCTATTCAGCCACTCTGATATTCTCAGCAGAGCAAGAAGCCCTTACTCAAATTAGTTTTAAATGATAATTATTTTTTCTTTACTTCTACTGAAGTAAAATGCCATCGTACTTGTTTTCAACTGTGCCCATAAACACCCTGCAAAATAAAGAAGTGAACAAACAACATTGTATCAGACATGAAAGACAAAAATTACGTCACTGATGAACTGCTTGTAAGACAGCACAGAGGACAGTGTAATAATCTTTTAGAATAAATCTTTTCACTTTCCATAATACACTGACCTTCAGTTAGTCTACAACAGTGAAGAAAACTGGTGGTTTGCCTGAGGTCCTACATATATGGTGCCAGATGGTCATCAGTGTCTTTAGAACCATTGTATATAGACTGTAAAAAAATATGACTTCACATTTAATTTCATTTCCAGTTATATTTTCCTTACCAGGAGAATATTCTTAACAAATTCAGGTTCAAAGAAAGCCATTGGATACTCCTTTATTAATTTCCTTTAAAAGTTTTGAAACTCTGCATTTTCTATGGGAAACTGGGATGTTGTTTTTTCAAGGAAAGTCATAAAAATCTTCAACACTTTTAAATAAGGTGTTCATTTTTATTTTTCTCTCCACAAGCTTTTATAAAAAATTTTACCAATTAAAGTGATTGAAATACTGAAATTTCCATTCAGTATCAGCACAGAATTTATAGAATCATGCAGCGGAAAATATGGAATTGGCATAAACTGTTATGTCAAACCCAATCTTCAGCATTTGTGAGTCAGATTAATTAGAAGGAAACAAGAGACGGTAAAACTTTTTACACATTCAAATAAGTGAAAATTAATTGTGAGGAAATTTTTCTATCTATCTCCCTTCACTAAAATTGCTTGAAGTACCAATTGAAGCAAGCATCTAGGAGTATATGGTTTTAATTACGAGATGGCAGTTTCAAACACTACTTTTGAATCCAGTCCAATGTTTTCAGTGTACACAGACTGTTTCCAAAACACACTCTTAAATATTACAGCTTCAGCTCTGGTTTTAAGTACTGCAGTTTGATGAGTTGTTCTGGTCTGGGGCTAGTAAACAAGTCTAGAACTTGCTGGATTTCTCCCAGAAGAAAAATCGTCATCCACTTACTTTTAATATTGTCTGGATTTGTCAAGTCTGTCCTGCAATCTGTGTCTCTGGGATAACATGCAATGCAGTCATCTCATGGGAATAGGGGAAGATTTTCAGTTGTAATAATAACATTCAAGTGAGCTTTCAGTGAAAAATCTTCCTTGTGGCTAGAAAAGAGGTCAGCTTCCCTGAAGCTAAATTTTCACAACAATCTGCAAAGTTTTTAATTTACCAATCCTGTTGAATTTTAGTAGGGATAGAGTGCTTAGGTTCATAAAGATGTTTGACATCCAGACCATGGGTCTGGTTTTTGAGCTTCCCAACATACAACAGATGTAAAGGTAAGAGCAAACTAGTTTATTTGTGGAGACAGGACAGCATGAAATTGCCAGCATTAGTGATTATGTTACTCATGGATTTACCTGTTCAAAAAAGATCCTTTCATCCATGCAACATTCTTCTGGTTGTTAAGCAGACATGTGAATAAAAAGTTATTCCATGCTGTGCTTAGGGAGAAATTTTTTTCAGTTCAGAGAGGGAGAGAGAGATGCTTTTTAGTTTTAGTTTGTTTGTTTGGGTAATTTTCAAACTTCTTTTTGTTCCTCTGCTCTTCATCAGCCCAACACAGTCTAATTCACAAAAACCCCACCCTCATAAACACTATACTGGGCAAAATGTCTGTTGGTTTGAGAAGCAGTGTATTTCTCAAACCTTGCAGAGATTTTTGTTACTGAAGAGTCTGAAGAGCTTCTCAGGTGCAGACGACACTATGGATAGTGTGTGCAGCATGGCAGGCACCTTGTTGTCTCTTTATCCACCAACAAAAGGCTAAGACACTTGCTGTCTGAGCTACCAGATGCCTTTTTCTAGGAAGGAGATGCTGGTCTCTTCTGCTCTTCTTGGCACTTTTGAAAATACTTGGAGACTGCACAGTATCTCTGTTCTTACTGCATTTACTGCAGGAAAGACCAGCTACTTACGGTCAAAGCTGGGCTCTTTGAACCCAGGCTTGCTTTATCCCCTGAAGATGTTATGATGGTGAGTGTGTCACCCCATCAAAAAGTAGATGGGTTTTGAAATATATGCACAAAAAATATCAGAAGTCTGAAGGTGGGTACCAAAGGGAGGTGGAGGGAGGGGATTATCCAAGCTGCTAGGAAGGCTGAGAAGTGGACCTGAATCATAAGGTTCTGACCAGGCTGACTCCAAGTTTCACAGACATTGTTTCCCATCAGGGCAGCAGACAGCAGGGCTCACCCTGTGAGCCATGCAAAGTCTCCCTGGCTGGATAGGGAGCCTTGCTGGCCGGAAGGGAGAAGACATTTCAGATTAGTTTTACTCTGTATGACAGGATCACTACTGTGCAGACATCTTATAGCTGTAACAAAGTCCTTTCATCCTGCAGGGGGAATGTAAGATCTGGTTTCTGGTGGGCTGAGTTTCTTTTCTTGGTGTGCTGTGTAAAAAGTCAGAAAGACTTCTCTTTTGTACTGCAGTACTGCCAGCCTAGGTTGTTGCATGACACTTTTTAAGAGCTATTTAAAATCTCAGCTGACTAAAATGTGGGAAAGAAAGCCTGTTTTTTATTTTGTCATACAAAATATTGTGTTTATTCTTTACTAGATAAAAAAATTTCTAAACTCTTTGTTTTAATGTGGGATGAGTCTAAAAGGGAAATTTTTTAGGTTTCCAAATTTACAAAGTGGTCTTCCTCAGTGGTTAACTGTTCCCACATTTGTATAAAGGAGGGGAGAGAAAACTGAGAAAGAGGTTTGAAAATTGCCATGGACATTAACAGTTGTTTTCTGATTGCTTTTTCTTGGTCTAATTCTTGTAAAGATTTCTCAGGTTCCAATATTGTGCTGTTCTTTCCTTAATGTCTGCTATGAAAACAAGTTCAATATTGGGAACATTTATATGGAGTTGGTCTGTTTTGCATTATAAAGCATTTTTGTATCATAAAGCTCTGGACCAGGTCTTTACTTCCATTGTTAAACATGAAGGGACAGAACCTCAGCTGGCCTACATTGGCTTAGTTCCACGGAAATGTACTGCTCTGAACAAGTTAAAGGTTTTACCCTTTGCAATAAGATCCTTCTTTACAAGATTGATTTTCTTTTGGTTATGTAAACAATCCTTGAAATATAAAAGAAAAATTTGTATTGATTTGGCCTTGCCTAACTCATGGAAGAAATCACGTGGAAGGCAAATTGTAAAATTGCAGCTCCAGCTGCAGCAGTCTGCAAGTGGCAGGACAACACCGTGCTGGAGGCTCTCTGCCTGGGATTTGCCCAAACGGCTGGGATAGCTGTAAGATAGCTTAAACACCAGCTTGGAGAATGCACAAATAATTTAATCTTAGCTTAAGCCAGTGTGTTTAGTAAAATATAGCCCTCTCCTCTGTGCAACCTTCCAGGAACCCAGAGGCAGGTTCCTGTGGCAAATCCACAGGCACTGGCCCTGCCTGGCTCCTGGCCACCCTGGCAGAGCTCCTGCCACCAGCCAGGCATGATGAGGACTGAATCAGTGACAACTGCAGCAGTGGTGATACCCAGACCCTGGTGCAGCAGCAACATCAGTTCTCACATGATCCCAAACCCAGGGCAGCCCACCCTAACCACTGCTGCTAGGAAAGCCTACTGATTTATCTCTTTCTTTATGGGTTTATATCAACCAGCCCTGAATTATAAGCTAAAATAACAGAAGAACCTGCCTTTCAGGCTGATGGCAGCCACATTTGCCATCTTGCTGGAGCTCAATTTTGACTCCTGCTTTGCTGCTCCTTGAGCTGATAGAGAGCCACATTTTAAGATTATATGAAAACACCAAAAGCTGAGGACAGAAACCACAAATTTCTAAATACCCAGCCTGGCATTTTTTTTTGTTGTTGTTTGTTTGTTTGTTTGTTTGTTTTTTGTTTTTGTTTTTTTCTTTTGTTTGTTTGTGGTTTTTTTGTTTGTTTTTTTTGGTCTTCCTCTATCTTTCTTTAAAAACTGTCACAGCTGAGTTGCAGTAGCATGGAGAGTCCCAGCAGAGTGCTGTAGAGCTGCACTCTGCTGAGGCACTCAGGTCTCTGTGGAGTAGTGGAGGGTATGCAGGCATGGCATTCTGAAGTGGAGTGGACAGATTATTAGACTTCAAAAAAGAAAAGCAGAAAACATGAAAAACCATAATTTGAGATGTCTGGCAAGCCTACTGTGAGGCTCTGTCAAAGGGATGAGGTGGGGATTATTGAGGTTCTTACTCGATGAGATAAACCAAGGAGGCAGGAAGCTCCCATCCATTGCTTTGTGGCAGACTAGTCAGACTGAGTTTCCACTTCATCCTGTCCTTTTAGTAACAAAGAAAAATGTGCACCATTTAAAGTGGAAATTCAGGCCAAAAACACTAATCTATGTAAGCAAGTGCTGGAGAAGTGCTGCCTCTCTTTAGTGTGGTGCAACTCTTTTCCTATGTATGGGCTCAGCCACTGTCAGCAGAAAGAGTACATCCTGCTGGATGAGGAAAAACACACGACAAAAATCCAGCCTGGAGTCAGGAAAAAAAAACCAACTAGTTTAGGAATTAACACTACCTGTCAGTCTCAATGACACAGTCATTCTGCTACTTGCTATAGCATTTTTTTAATATTTTTTTTTGGTGCTCATTGCAAGTAATTAATACTTAAAAGGAACTCTGCATAGGCTGGTAAATCTAGCCACCAGCCAAGATCTCCTGCTCCTTATATAATTGTGGTAATTCCCAAGGCATGGAATTTTTGCTTTTCACAACTATGCACTGAAAGCAGAACCAGTCTTGTTTGAGGTTGGTGGGAACACTTATATTAACCGAGATATCAGGAAATGAACAGCACTGGCATGGTACAAACAGCAAAGTATCCCTGCTGCTCTTGGGCTCAGCACAGTGTAGAATGTGGATGAAACCCATGGACCCCAGGGAAAAAGTCCTCAGGAAGGGCTGGTCCAGGCCAGCAGTTCATACTGGGGAAGGGGATGTTTGAGTGACACCTGTAGGAGGCACTGGCTTATATCCAATTCCTCTTCACCGTTACCCTATTTACCATGTCTGTCTGGTGCATGTGGTGGTGTCTTCTTCTATTGTACTTAGAGTGTGGGCTATCTTCTCCATTCTTTCTAAATAAAGCAACATTACTGCATTTTTCTTATTGTCTATATGGAAATTGTAGTGTCATTTTTTACTTCCTCCTCTGTAAGAAGGAAGGTGGGAAGATTTTTTCTTGTTTAAGAAATAAAACATTTTAAAAAGACAGGCCTGTCTAAGAAAAAGGCATATGTTTTTCCTTCTTAGACTCTAATTTGTCTGAAAGCTGCTCAAGCTTCCCTTCTCCATCAGAGCCCAGGTTCTGTTCTCCAGCATGCCAAAGCACCTCTGGTGCAATGCTTAGTTTCACAAGGATTTGCAATGGTATTTGCTTTCTGCTAGCCCACCAAATGCAAAAACTTGTAGAATTAAGAAAGCCAAAAGAATGAGGTCAGGGCAGTAACCATGAGAATGCCTGAGAACACAGCACCTGGCTGCTGCCTTCTGTACCAGGCAGCACTCAGACAACTTTTGCTTGATATTACACTTCTGAGACTAGCAGATGCCATGTAAATCTCTATAAACCACCACACCATATTGTATATGAAAGTGGTTGCCATTCAAGTGCTGCTTACTTTGTTTCTGAGGTATTTTTAATTGGTGCATTGTTTCTTGCATTTCATTGCTGTGTTTGTTTTTGAAAACCAACCAAATGCGGAATCCGTTCGCAGTTGACAGAAGGAGTTAAACGAAAAAACTGTTTTCTTCCTTTGATTACAAAGCTCTTTCAGATGAAGCAATATCATCTTAAAAGATCTTTAAGTAGATAACTAAATAAGATATTTTAAATGAGGGACTTCATAAAAGGTCTTGAGAGAGGCTCTTTAGTTTTCCTTTCAAATAATCCTGGAGAGTTCACCACTAAAGTCTCCTGTTTTAGTGTACATTTCCTGGAGAACAAGGCAGATGTACAAGCTCCAGCCCAGTCATTTCTCTCCCATATGCATGTGCAAACACACAGTTGCACAGGGAGATTGCAGACAAAACCAGACTGTTGTGACAGTAGGTTATGACAACACAGGTTTTGGTGTTAGAACTTTTCAGTTCTGATTCCTATGTGAAATCATCCCTTGGTTTTGAGAACTAGCTAAATTGCACGCTTATTTAAGGGACTTCAGCAAAGCACTCACAATGGCAACATTAATTAATTTACTGCCTTCTTCTGCAGAATGAATGGATTCAGTGGATTTTTATTTTAGCCTAATCTCTTTTAGAAGTCTGATCAAATAGTTTGGGAATGCTGAGTTCCACATACAAAATGTTTCTTATGACCAATTAGAAATACATAATGCTGTCTCTGTTCTTATTTTGGGTGAACTCTGTATTAAGCCAAGGACGGACTTGTAGGTCTCTTAATGTCCTGGTGCCAGCACAAATTAATTTGTAGCTTTCTCATATTCTCCATGATCACAGAAACATAGACAAAGCTTATGAAACAGCTTATGAAATACTTTCACCAGGACTGTTATGAGAAGTACTGTGCTGAAGATGCAGCTTCAGGGTCCTTACATTAACTTGGCTTCTTTTCCTTCTCCATACCAGGGTAAGTTCTACTGCTAAAAACACTGTTTATAGCTGTGCCTGCACCAGGGCTAACTACTGCCCAAGAGCTCTCTGTAGTGGTCCATATAGCCATGTATCTTATATTCAGAAATGCACAGTAACTAATACCAGTGGAAGAGATAAAAGAAATAATGCAGAGTGCCTGAAGGCACCTTCAGGAACCTTTACAGGTTTGGAAATCCTCAGCCATAATTCGAATATAAGATACTATGTTTAAAATATATAGAAAAATATTGCTCTGTATCTCTGACCAGTTTAGTCTTTGGACCTTTAGCAGAGGTTGGAAATGTTTTTTCTTTTTTTTTTTTTTTTTTTGTTTTAAGCCTACTGATAACCTGTTTGATTGCTGCCTATTTCCTCTGTATCAAGGCAAAGATACAGAGTCCCCTGTTTATATTCCCTGCATCTTTCATGATTTAACAGATCTTCATTGCATGTCCTATGCTGTCTTGCAGTTCTACTATTGCCTTCAGGGGAAAAAAAAACTTCTCTGAATATATCCACAGATGAATGCACTGAGAAAACATTTTTTTCTTTAAATCATTTCTGATATTTCATACAGTGCCTCCAGACCAGCGTGTTGACATTTTCCAGTGATACTGACATCTATTTCCTGCATGGTAATGGCTATTTTAGAGTCTACTATGGGTACAGTTAGAGTAGTTTTTCCATAGTACTCTACTTCTAATGTACCAATTGAGTTGTAACACGGAAATGTTACATAATCAAGACTCTTATGCCTATGCTAGTTCTGAAAAAAAAAAAAAAAAGTACAAGTCCACAGTAAGGCATAGCTTTGTTTTCTTAGTTTTAATTGTCAATATGCCATAACTCTGATTATCCATTTTGAGTCAGCTGTTACAAGCTGCAGCTTATTCCTAGGACACACATAAAATACGCTGTTCAGAAATGCTTCAGAAATATGTCACATCTTTCATTTTGCTGCAGTATTATTAGAACTGTGTGAACATTTGTAGGACTTCCATGCCTACTCTTGGGGTTTTTTTGTGGTCTTTTTTTTCCCTGTCTTTTTTTTGGTGATTTTTTTTTGCCAAGAGTTTAATAAATGGATTTGTGAAATTCATGATTTCAAACAGTTGCACAGGAGCTAGCTATTGATAGCTATTGATTTGCAGGCTGTTGTAACTTCATGACTAAAGATAGGATTTAAATATGTGTTAATTATGCAAACTATGCAATCAAGCTACACACTGGCTCTTAATTTAGGACTTGCTCAAGCACAATAGATTCCTAATTGCAAAATACATGTTGCTAATTTAATTGTTCAATGCAGCTGTTAACCACAAAAGAAACATGAAGTTTAAATTCTCTGCTGACAAAGTGTGCTCTTGAGGGAAATGCTGCCTTCAGAATGGGAATATTGGAGTGTTTTTAAAAAAGAATCTCTTAGGACATGGCTATGTTGCTGAGGGGGGAAAAGGTCAGTTTGTGGCTATCAGCAAAATTAAATTACTTTCTCTCCAGCCTTCCCCCACCCTGCTCATTCTGTTACCATTTCTCTCAATGGTTTGAGTCCTAAATATAGAGGGATTAGGATAACTATACACAGGGTCTGCTTATGTGTAGTTCTGCACAGACAAAAGAGTCACTAATCTGACGACTGAAATAGTTAGCTCTGTCAATGAGGCTGAGTGTTGCATACTTCATTCCTGGCAGGTTGAGCTCTGTGTACCACTAACCCTGCATGTGCCACAACTCACTAGGCTTTGTTTCAAAAATTATTGAAATGACCTTGCAAGTAACCAATTAATTCTATTTAAATACTTGCTAATGGCCAGAGAACAAGTGCAGTGCAAACTGAAGCTAAATCTTCAAATGCTGTTTTGCCAATAATTGGACTCAGGGCCCGCAAGCAATGACCTGCTATTACAGTTTGCCTGAAAGCCCTGACAAAAGTGGTATTGAACGTGGGGCTGTCATGAGGGAGCTGCAGTTGCATTCATTGACATTATACCCGAGGGTAAGAGACTTGCATATACAAGGTGTAGAAAATACTTAATTTACTTGTTAAATCAGTTCCCTCTGCTGTTTCCCATTAGCAAAAGTCTTTGCCAGCTGCAACTGTAGATCCTGCTAAAGCTTCATGCAAACAGTTTCTTTTTGTTTCCGTTTTTGCAGGTTGGATCCTAATTCTTTGTGTTGCAGAAATTTTGGGTAGAGATTTCTGAATGAGAGAAGGAAGGAGCTGCTCTCTCCTGGGCTGCCTGGATGAGCAGAGCTGAACTGAGCCACTCAGGTGACAGCAACGTGCTCTTCTTTTAGGTGTCCAAACCAGTGGTGTTTTGCCTGTCAGTGTCTAAAACCTGCCTGGAAGTAACAAGTAAAGCATTTTATATCTGCCTTTGCAAGGAGGTGTGTGCCTGTAGTTCTGGTTTGACACGGTTCTGTAGGTAGCACTGTATCTTTCTAAAAGGCTTTTTTGTGGGCAGGTAAAATACTTTCCATGTAACAATTTTCTTATTTGCTGCAGGAGACTTTCTTTCTTCTTCTATTCCTTGTCTTACCATATATTTGCATTTTGTTTGCACATTGTGGTTGTTTATTGTCAATAGAGACATACTACGGGTTTAATTAGGTGTATAATCTAAGTGCCTAGACTGTGAAGAACTTTCATGAAATACGATGTGTTGGAACCCTGGTCACTGAGAATTTTAGATTTTCTTTGCTGACAGGCACTGACCCCCAGAACACTGTATGTGACCTGAGGCTGTGGAGGAGGCTTCCAAAACTGAGTGATAGAACTGGGATCACAGGTGTGTAGTTTGAACAGAAGTGTGCAATATCACATGGTGGAAAACTTCGAGTTTAAAGTTTTAAAATATAGTAATATATATAAAGCAAGATGGAGGTTTTAGGGAAGTGGCTAGTTCTTTTTCACCTTCTTCTTCTTTATGGGTTTGGGTGATAATGTGTGATTGGGTAGAAAATTCTGCGTTGCGGGCCATGGGTGGTTGGTTGTTGGCTTAAAAGTAAAAATAATTTAGGTGGCACTTTATCATTGGGCAGTTTACCTTTAAAAGGCCTTGTAGAGAGAGATATAGGTCTCCATTTCTAGTTTGTTAGCTTGAAGTGGTGTAGAACGTATGCTTTGTGGGACCGTAATATAGATAAGACCTAACAAACATCTGAGTCCAAACAAGAAATACCATCTCCCTCATTTAATCCCAACCCTGGAAAAAAGAAGCCTCGACAATGACGCTATACTAACAGAAAAACTAAAGATCTGTGAATTCTCAAATGGCACGTAATTTCTAGTCTTTTTCCACTCTACATTTATTTCACTACTTTATTTGTAAAGTTACAAAAACATAAGCAAAAATTTGGTTCTTATCCTTGGTACTTACAAACCAAAATTATTTGAGCAAAGCCAAACCCTCTGAAATGGATTACATGGCAAATTTGCTCAGATACTGCTGCTAGGTTTTCAAACCATTGGACAAGAGTCCTCATTTCTAAGATCTCTTCATTGTTCCATTATGAACAGGCAAAACTGGATGCAGGATACCCTTTTTTATTCTCTAGAAGCAGATGATCTGGAAGGAATTCTGAAAAGCACAAAATTATGCAGATGTGGACATTTTGCCTCTGAGTGTCTTAGTCTGGTTCAACAGACTTTGTTTCAAATATGCTCAAGAATAAAAATTGCCTTGTCTTCGTATGGCTTAGCTCACTGTAGAGGTAAGAGTTGTCCTTTAAGTTTAAATTTAACCACGGATCCAAGCTATCCCAAATGGTGTTTGGGATAATAAGGTTGAAATCACCATTCTTTCATAGCTTCTCCCATGATTGGTACTTCAGGAGAGTAATGCATCACCTCTGTGTCCTCATCTGCTTAGTATCAGTTAAATAATCATGAGGCCTATGGAAGGGCTTGTTATGATTTTTTTTTCCACCTAAGGGATTTGATTAGAGAAAAAAATAAATACATGGAGTAGCATCACCCCAAAAGCAAGGAACTATCCCTGTGATTGATTGTTTATTAACTACTATAATGTAGGTCATGTGGGAATTAGGGCTGCTTCTTTCCAAAAAGGTGGTTGTATCAAAAGCCCAGCTGAAGCGGATCTACACCAGTGCACACAGGTAGCAAGGGCAGCAAACAGGTGGAGCAGGAAAACTGATTCAGTTGCCATCACAGAGACATGAGGGGAAGACTCCTCCAAGTGGAATACTGCAATGGGTGGCTATAAACACTTCAGAAGGGACAAGCAAAGAAGGAGAGGTGATAAGGTAGCCCTATATGTTAGGGAGAGTTTTGATTGTTTAGAGCTTTATGATGGTGATGATAGAGTTGAGTGTTTATGGGTAAGAATTTGGGGGAAGGCCAACAAGGCAGGTATCCTGGTGGGAGTCTGTTTTTGACCGCTCAACCAGGGCAAAGAGGCAGCTGAAATATTTTATAAGCAGCTGGGAGAAGTCTGACACTCTGTGGCCCTTGGGGGGCCAGTTTACCAGATATTTGCTGGAAATACAACACTGCAAAGGACACAGCCTAGGAGGTTTCCTGGAGTGTGTGGCTGACAACTGCCTGACACAGCTGGTGAAGGAGTCAGCTCCACCACTGGACCTGGTGTTTGTGAGCTTGTGGTGTTTGGAAGCGTCTTGGGCACAGAGATCACAATATGAAAGAGTTTTGATTCATGTAAAGTAAGGGACTCAGCAGAACTGCCATCTTGGACTTCTAGAGGGCAGACTTTGGCCTGTCTAGGAGACTGGTTGAGAGAAGAGGGGATCACGTGCCCCCTAAGTCAGTTCACAGATGACACAAAAATTGAGTGGGAGTGTTGATCTGTTGGAGGGCAAAAAGGCTCTGCAGAGGGAACTGAATAGGCTGGAACAATAAGGACAATTTTATGAGGTTCAACAAGGCCATGTGTCAGGTCCTGCCCTTGGGTCACAACAACCCCAGGCAGTGCTACAGGCTGAGGGCAGAGTGGCTGGAAAAATGCCCAGCTGAGAAGAACCTGGGGGTGCTGATTGACAGCAGTTGAAGATGAGCCAGCTGTGCCCAGTAATTTGCTTGTGCTGCTCCATTCCTTCTGAGGAGAGATGCTCCTCTCTGGGTAAGGTGGTTGGGTGGCTATGAATGAAAAGGAGATAAAGGAGATGCAGGCTATGCAGGAGATGCAGTGACAATAAATAAATGCAAAGGGTTCTTCAAAAGAGGCAGGAGGGCATGTTAAGGAAGAGAAGAAATGGGTATATCCCAAGAGGAGGAGGAGGAGGAGGCAGGGTGGGATGAACATGTCCTGTGGAGAGCCCCAGATGTCCAAGGTAGCCATCTCACATAGCATATCGGCTGGTTGGTCCCTCGGCAGCTGTGGGGTCATTCCAGGAATGGTGCTGGTAGGCTCCAGAGGAAGTTAGACAGCTGTGCTCTGCCTTTGAGATGAACATCATGACATCATTGAAAGACCACAAGGAGGAGAGCAGTAACCAGCAAATATGGCAGATTCCTTAGGGCTCCTGTTGTTGACAGGTCTAGCTAAGGCATGAGGGAATACACTGTTATTCCAGGAAGCTTTAATTATTTTAGCAGTTAGCTTGAAAGAAACCTGGATTTTTTTTTTTATTTTTCTTCACTGTAATAACAGGTTTCCTGGGGTGCCATGAATACATTATATTCACTTTGCTATGATGCTTTAGATTTGATTTGATCTCCTTTTTTTTTTTCCACCAGTGCAATCTCTTGCTTAATTACAAATATAACTCTTTTCCTTAACAATTAAGAGATTTTTAGTGTAATTTGTATGTAATTTTGTACAAGTGCCTGAAAGCCAGACTACTAAGTCTTCTCCATTTCCTGTAAGAGAGGTTTCTTGCTTTGATGAAACTAATTGCCTTGGTTTCCAATGTGGTGGAGAAAGATGGGGGAATGTGCATGTCGATGTGTGTGTCCCATATACACATGATTCTATGTAAAATGTGTTTTTCTGCATACATGATAATAGAACATAGGTATAATGAAGCATATTTGGAGTATGGGTATAATTTCTGCTCTCATTCATATGATTTGGTGACAGGTAGCATGTGTTTATAGTAGATACATTCAAATATCTGCTATACTATACAGGCCCAGCCTGCACTTGGTGTTGCAGCCAGGCTGGTGCTTTCCAGGCAACTCTTGCAAGTGTTCCAAGATTAACTCTGAAATCTGGGGATACTCAAGGAAGTTCACAATGCTAGGTCACTCTTACTGTTACCATTTTTTGGTCCCAAATAAACCTCAACAGAATATTCCTTGAACATCAAGAAACAAGGTTTTTTAGGGTTTTCTTCACCAAGCACTAGCACAGGTTGCCCAGAGATGTGGATCTCCATCCTTGGAGATATTCAAAAGTCATCTGCACACGGTCATGGACAGTTAGCTCCAGGTGACTCTGCTTGAGCAGGAGGGTTCCAGAGGCCCCTTTCAACCTCAAGTATTCTATGGTTCTGTGATTCTGTTCCACATTGAAGCCGTTTTGTACCTGTTCATGTTTAGCAAGACTTGAAAAATTCCCCCTTCATTTTAAGCCCATCTATCTTTCCCTTAAGAAGAAGTAACTAAAGGAATGACATTTTTCTCTAGGAAGATATGAATCCTCAAGATGCTTGTCTGGTATATCTTCTGTGCTTCTGCCACCTAGATTTGATTTGCTTAGGACTAATGGCAGGCCTAACAAGGATTATTCATGTGGAAGCTCCTGCTGCTTTCTGTTTAGCAGAGATGTGCCAGGCAACTCCTAGGGCTTGGTGTAATCTCTTTTCTACTAATGTCTTATTTAACTTAGCAAAGCATGCCCTGCATTTGCTCTAGCTCAGCTGTCCACTTGGTTGGCTCACACAGCTGAGTTGTCTGAATTGGAAAGGAATGAAAAGCACCCAGCTGACATTGGCACCACACAGTGAGAAGGGAAGAGCTCCACTGTGTCAGGAAAACAATCCATCTAGTACATTTCATCTTGATCTGCAAACAATTTGCATGGTCAGATTGCCCATGCCTGCTCTTTAGAACCTGTGATCCTCATAATCTTATCCCAATGGTTTCACTGCAACTTTCCCTTTTGAGTTCTATATATGAGTTACAAAGCAACAAGAAATGTCCTAGTGTAAAGGAATTTTCTTGATTTACAAAGAACCAGTTTCCTTCCTTGTAAGAGAAAACGGGGCTTCAAGACCATCCTATGCATTGGAAGCCAAGTATCTTGTGGGAGCTCTGGCAGTGGTCTGTGCCTCTTGGGTCCAGGTCCTTTGCTCTTGGGGCTGTCACTCTTGCTTCCTTCCTTTCCCTCTGCTTTTCTGCATTCCCTCTGGCTTGAAAATGCCTCAGCACTAGGGTTTCTGCCACTCGGTATGAGCATGACAGGGCAGATCCGTCTTTCCACACATGTAAATTGCATCTTGAGGTGTAAATCAGGATGAGCAGTGCAGTCCCATTGCAGACTGAGCAAAACATCTGCTTTCCCAGACAGAAGAAGAAGTAAACCATGACAGGCAGTGTTTGCTAAACAGCAGTGTTGTACAGCCTGCGATTTGCAGTCCATGGCTGATTCATAACACATAGGAAGATGAAAGGAGATGAATGGCTACAAAACACCCTACCTTCTGGTCATAGCAATGGGGACATTGCTTTTCTCACTGGCAATGCCCAAGAGAAAGTGTGCAACTTATAAAAGAAATTAAAAATTAAAATACAGGGATAGTAGCTTCTCTTCCCCCACAGTGGTAGTGGAATCTCTCTTTGATTTCAAAATGGCTGGGAAACACTGCTAGCAGGATTTGGTCCTCTGGGAAATAGTCAATGTCAAGCATAAATAAGGTTTGAAAACATACTGGCTAAGAGCTGATTGTGACCAGTGAATAGAGGTAAGCGAGACTAACTGATTCATGGTTTTAAATACTGTTTAGTTAAAACAGACCTGCTATTGTTCTTGAACATGGCAAAGCCCAAGACAGGTGGCTTTCTGTTACAGAGGAGCCATTCCTGGCTACTATCAGGCCTGCTTTCAGCACGGCATGTGGAAATCACATTGCCTTTGTATGGTATCTAGTCAGCTTATTTTTGAATAAGAGCACAAATCTTCTGGCAGGTGTGTGGTTGCAGTTGCAAGGCTGGGGATGACAATGAGAGTTGGACCTGGAAAGGGCTCTTTCTCATGGGTCAGCACTGGGGCTGCTCTGCAGCTTGAAACACTGCAAGGTTAAATCCAAGTCAGATGGTACTGGTAGGGATTCTCGTTTCCAGGGTTTTTTCTGACCAAACCCCAAAATATTTCTGTTTGTTGGGAAATAAATGAGGAGGTTTTTGAGTGTCACCTTTACTGAGTGGTGGAGCTGTTATGGAATTGGTCCACTTCTCCTGTCACTACCATGCCCAAGGCAGAGGCAGTCAGGAGGAACTCAACCTCTCCTTTTGAAGTTGTTCCACTTTGGATAAACAATTAACATTTACCAGAAGAGGGACTGGTGCTCAGGAAGTCTAACCTCTCAAAAGAAGACCTGCCAGGCTACTGATTCATTCACACACGTGTGTTCTCTCTCAATGAATAGTTAATGTTTTAAGGGTGGATCATTTCCAAGGGGATGATTCATATCTTCTCCCTGGATCCAATACTTGGCTTTCAGCTAATATGCTTTTTGTTCCATTGGAAATGTCATTGCTTTTACACAACTCTTTCTTCTTCTTCTTCTCATCTAAATGCCCTTCTTTGTTTCAGTGGATTTTTCTTTCATTACTTGCTCAGACCCTGCCCTCTACTTTGCTCCTTGACCCTGAGAGAAGGAGATCTGTGCCTCCATTATATTTGAGATTAGATGAGTCTGAGGAAGAGCCAAAGGTAGTTTTTCCTCTGAACCAAGCTGAGGGGGGCTAAAGTTTTCCCATCTCCACACTGTCTCCCAAGGCATTCAGAGCATATTGCCCCTCACCTGCTCCACACACCCTTGATGAGCCTGTAGGTGCTTGGCACTTCTCAGCAGCCTGTTTTAGAAATTAGCAGATGTGCAAGAGAGTATTCAGCCCTTATCAGACTGAATTTTCACCACTTTCTGCCTCTTTCAGGGTGGTTTTGAAGGAGGAAATACAAACTATGAGTGGTAACCAACATGCATAAGCAGTGGGGTCATGCTGCATTGCTTTGCAAATGGAGAAATCCAGAGGGAAATCCCAAGCTGAAGATATATACAACACCTTTATTCTGTGGAATATAGCCCCAGCCAGAGCCTGAACCTAACTTGGGTTCACACGAAAAACATCTGCTTTTCAGGACTGTGATTTGTTACTTGGGTTGTGATGTTTCAGCTCAGGATTTTGTGACATTAATATGCATGTTGTTGCACATGTCCTGTTCTCGGGGTGGAGGTGGATGGAGAAAGTGACAGTAGGGGTGAAACAGCTGAAGGAGATGAGGTTGTTGTCTCTGCACTGGTTGTTAGCCTGACTGGTTGGATTGGTCACAACCCAGAAAAGAATTAATGGCCATTTCATGGCTGATAGTAAGACCAGTGGCTAAATGGCACTTAGAGGACTGGGAACAAATGAACTGCAGCCATGAACATTATGCATTGACCTTCTGCTTTCCTTGGTTCCTTCTGTCTTTTGGCCAACATGTCTCTTCCAGCCCCTCTCTCCGTCCCTGAAGATGTCTCTTGTCTGCTTTACCTCCAAATGGCGATAGGAGACCTGCATAAAACAATTGTAGAAACTCCCATGGCAAATTCCATCTGTTGCAAACCACAGCAATTGCATTCATATCCCAGAGCAATTAAACCATTCCATATGGGAAGTTTCGCCATGTACATAACCTTGTCCACAACAAAGCCTAGTAAAGAAGTTGTGATGTTAGGAATAAACAACACAAATCAAGATAACAGTTAACGTATGAGAGAGCAGGTCTGCAGTCTGCTAGTTGTAAATTATAAATTCTAGTTGCCCACTGTGCAGCTGTGGGAGAGGAATATGAGTGACAGCAGCACCTATACTTGAATTTCAGATTGGTTGCGCCACCTGCTTCAATTCAACTTGGTAAAAAGAATTTTCATGATGTTTACTATTCTTCATGTGAAGCAAGTTGATTTTGTGATTCAAAATGTGTATGGCTTTGCAAATTGACCTAAACTCTAGATTTCTGGGATTTTTAGAGGACAATCATTGTGTCCTTAGGATGTTTTCTCAGTTTCGTTGTTGTGTCTTCCCCCAACATGAGCTTCATATCTTAGCTATCTGAATAAACTCCTTCTTACAGGAAATCTGTAACACCTTATCATTGTTTTCACTATTGCATATGGCTTTTGCTTATCCCAAATAGCATTTGAGCTAACTTGGGCAATACATAATTAATTTGGGTTATGTTATCCAAGCCAGTTTAGGCTAAGTTTTGCCGTAGTAGGGAGAGAAAATTAATGATGTAATTACACTGAGATTTAGTGTCAGGTTAAAGGGCAGGATCTCACAGGAAGTGCAGTAAGAAGGAAAAGTCATTCCACTTTTGAAAACCACAGCCAATGTTCCCTCCTAAATTTGCCAGCTGCTGTTTGCCTTCTGTTTTGCCAATGCTTTTATTAGTTATTTTGTAAAGGTGCCAAGACACCAAAGAACCCAGGAGCTTTCACTGCAAGTGTGGATTAAGACTCTCCTCTCCTAGGTGTGGTGGTTCAGAGGTTATGCTGTAAGAAAAGCCAAGCAATGCCACCTTGTGATAGGGAAATTACAGCATAGTAGCCCCCAGCCAGGGAAAGAGATATCTAACCTGCATCACCCTCATTGGAAAGGCGATGTTCACTCTGAGAAGCACAGACAGGGTGACCAAAGTGAAATAAGCTCTGATGTTTTTCTCATGTAAACCCCTGCTCCACTGCCTTCCTGGCCTTCATTTGGTCTGTGCAAAACAAAGCCCACCTGCAGGTTTTTGCACATCTGGTCCCTACCACTGCTTGGCTGACTTGGGAGTGTGTTGGGAGCAGAGATGCACAGGCTGTGTCCCACTGCTAACCTCACAGCATGCCTCTGTGTGATGCAGCCAGCAGTTTGGACGTTGAGCTGAAATGCAGCTCCCTTTCAAGTGGTGGGGTTGGGCTGTTCAGTCTGCAACTTCCAACTAGTTTAACTCATGAAGTATCTCTGCCTCCGCCAGAGCTCTGCTGCCTTTTTTGTGTCTTTACAGAGGTGTTGTCCTCTCTTTTCCTAAAAATGCTGTCTCCTTGTGGATCGTAACAGATCCAGGCAAACTGAAATGATTATACTACCAGCAGGATATCAAAGCTCCATTTTTCATTAGAGATGTAGAATATGGGTTTTCAAAAAAAAAATCCAAACAACAACATCCGATGGGGAAAACATCCTGGGAAGCTGGTGTTTTTCATGCATAGGTAAAAGTCAAGCCTTCCCTTTCAGTAATTGAAATGCAATTAGTAAGATATAACTGTGACTCATATGGGCTCTCTTCTGAAGCTCTGTGTGCAGGGGGCTTGGAAACAAGGCTGCTATACACCAGCTTGCAGGAGTACAGTGGATGCATATTTTGCAGCTGCTTTCAGGATACTTCCTAGTCTTTTATTAAATTACAGACTTTTCAAGTAGCAGATATTTTAGAATTTTTCTGCAGAAAGATGAAAAAAGTATTCTTAATTTTCTTTCTACTCTTACACATTCTTTTCTCCTTTTCCAGGTCTGAGCAGGTGTTTGCATTTTCTTTCCTGTTGTAACTGTCACACTCTAACTCTTATTTTATCTTTGTTAAAAGCTATACTTTTATGAGCTTGTGGAACTTGTTCCGCAAGTACTTTCCTTTTCCTTATTGACATATAGTAACTGGTTTTAAAATATTATCTTCAGCATGTCAAGGCATTCTGAAGAGGACTTTAGCTAGATTTCATGACAGCAGTGAACAGGTAAACCAAAACACTGGGTTTGAAGCACATCAGACACCTCTTAGAGGAGAAGACTTACACTGTACAGACTTTCTTCTCTGAGGAATGGTAACAACACAGATGTTTTATCAACTGTATTTTCCCTGTCAGATGAAGGAAATTTTGGTCACCCCAGTGTTTCTTATTTTGCGTGCTGTAGACAGCAAGCGTAATTTGGAGGTCTGTCCATGCTGCACACTCACGACAGCCCAAGCTGCTCTTGTAGATACAAAGGACACTGGCAGGCACCATTGCCTGAGCACTTGTGCTCCACCTCACTAAAGCTGCAGAGCAGATGGGAGAGCACTATGGCAAATCCTGTCCTTCCTCTACAGGGTTAATGTAAGCAACTTCCTGCTCTTTTATAAAAGCTTTTTCACTGGGAGGATTCAGTTTTGTAAATTTTTCCTCTCTGATACCTCATCTAGAATTTGAGGCATCATGCATTTCACAGTCAGCAATATTTCATCAATGGTTGTCCATGTACCTACATTTTCATGAATGCAATTTGCTAAGGTGGAGACAGTTCTCCATCTCAACATACAGAGAGCAGCAAGGAGCAAAGCCTCTGGCCCTGGTTCAACCAGGACACAGCTGAAGTTCAACCAGCTGGAAGTGAGAAAGGATGACAGGGTTACTGCTAAGCCTCTCTCATGGGAAAGTATCTTCTTTGTTGAAGTAACATGGGCCAGCAGTCCTGTTTGAGCAGCTCCAGGACCAAGTCCAGAGTGTGAAACCGCTTGTCAACTGCAGCCATGCTAACTGCAATATAAGCTGGAAAAGACCTGAGGAGAATCTTTTCTTATTTAAGACAGGTCATACATACATCAAACTAGAATGAGTCTTCCCATGATCTGAGAGAGAGGGGTAAAAAAACTAAACCAGAAAGCTGGTTATAGAAATTGCTATTCAGATAAGTGTGTCTGCTAAGATATTACAATGACTGGCAAATGAGCCAAAAAAGCAGCCACTTACTGCTAATGCTTTGTGTTAGAAATCTGGAGGGTGTTAAGAGGGACTATTTTGAACAGGATTTTGGCAATGCTAGTGATAATCTGACTGAAACATTTAATATCCACTCAATTTGCCTCTGTTGGTATTGAACCATCATTCTGTGAAGCGACTGAAAGAATGTGGTGGAAGGAAGATGAAACAAACAGATGAAAAAATAACACTGCACAGTGTGAAGTAAAGACATTATTAAGTATACTCTTTCAAAATGAAAAAAAACCCTCTCCATTAAAAAAAGAGCAACAATAATTTTGTTTGTTTTTTGTTGGGTTTTTTTTTGTTGTGTGTTTTAGTATGAGAGTCACAATAGTTTCTAAAATGATGTTTCAATTAGCTATGATTTATTTTCTGCTGTTACGCACTTTCCTTTTCTGCAATTGTTGTGCTGCAACCTACAATTGCATTCTAATATTTTGGCACAGGTTTTGAGTCTGCAACAAGAGACACTGTGAGGCCATGCAGCATATTCTGGTTGGTCTCTGAGATCCTTTCTGAATGAGTGATTTTGGCCTTGAGAATGTTATTTGTGAGATGAAGTTAAGGAGTCCAATTCTCATTCATAAGACCTCTCTTGCCTTTTAAGGAAGACCTTTATAGTAAATTTTCCCCTTGTTTCCTGTCAATCTTTTTTCCTAGAGAAGCTAAACTGGGGTGCTGCCCACAACCCTCTTCTCTGAACTCTCATAAATGAGCAGGAACAGGCAATGCAGTTCCAGCTGGCCAGCAAATGAAGTGTGACAAAAAGCTTTACCTTTCTATTTTAAAACAGAACAAAGCTTTAAACTGCTGTACATAGAGACATTACAGGCATTGAAACAAATTAAAATAGCATATATCCTGTGTAGCAGATGACAAGAGATGAATACTTCAGTCCTTCACAATTTTTACTCCATTTTCCTCATATGTTTTATACAGCTCTGTGAGACACCTTAATTGCTATAGGAGACCCTCTCTCAGCAAAGATTTCCAAGAATGTTGCCAATTTGCAATACAGGGAAAGACAATACTTAAGCAAAAGCGACATCTTTAAAACAAAGCCCCTCTTTCCACTTAAAATTCTGACTGTACCCTGGTATAGGAATGAAGTTAGGGTACAGTGAGACAATTGTAAAATTATATAGATTTGGGCATGATTAATACTGCAATTTCTGTCAGGTATCCGTTAGCATCAACTGAAAATACTTATTGTTTCAAATTGCCTGGAGAAGCTCTAGTGCAGTAAATGAAAAGGCAGAGCACAGTAAGAGGAATGGGAAGCAGGATGTACTCAAAGTACCTTGTTCTGAATGTATAACTTTAGTAACTCTAGACTGATACTCCAGCCCCTGTTGACAAACCACTGGTAGGTTTGTAGTAATACCAGTGGCAGAGGGTAACTCAGAACTCTGTATGCCTAACAAGAGGAAGGAAAAGTGTAAATAATCATATAATGGTGACCTGAATATAGAGGGACATGCCTTGGGGCATGCATTTTTTTCTATTGTAAAAAGTTATTGAAATGTTGTAGTATTCAGCCTTAATTTTTTCAACAGATACAGTTAAGTTGCTCAAAAATACACAGAGAAAATAGTTCCTTCCCATTGCAGGCATATGAAAGATTGTCAGATTTCTGCTGTTTTCATTTTAACAATGATTATTTGATTTTAACAATGATTTTAACAATGATGTTGAACAGCTGTTGACCCAGGTGTTGCTAAATGAGCATACGTGGATGTAAACCTGGTTCTTGAAGTTCTCATAACCTCCTGGAGTAGAAAAAGGGACTTCTTTGGAATGAGTGGTGCAGACCTCTTCTGCTTTCATATAGAATAATGCCCTGTAAACATTTGACAAGCAGATCTCTCACTCAATTATACAGAGGACAGAGCTTTGGCAAAGAGCCAAGTCAAAACCTCTTGTGATCACTATGAAGCTTTGAAAAGACCCTTTATTAAAGCGGAACAAAATTGAGTTTATTGTTAAAAAAAAAAACAACAACCCAAAAATACAAAAATACTCTCAAAATCCAGCAATTTCATCATCTTGGCCTTACCTATGTTTGTTCTCAGTCCCTGAGAAAAACCTTTCTAATGTCATCAGGAACTCAGCCTACCTCTAAGGTGAGTGCTCAGTCATGGTGCACAGAAAGGACTTAAAGGACAGAGAGAGAGGGGCAGGTACCAGGCACATCTGTGCAAAAAGGAACTGTTACCTGGAGTCTGCTGTCATCAGTAGAAACCTGCAATTCAAATTCCACTGTCCTTTTAGAATTTTGTTGGCTGTGAAATGAAGCAGCACTTATAACTTTACATCTGTAGTGCTGTTGTATCATAGTTGGAGGATGAACATTGTGAGAAGTGACAGAAGCCTACACTTCGAAATGATCAATGCCACAAACTGAACCTGCAAAATACACTGTTTCACAAAATACATAGCTATATGCAAAGCTGTAAATGTAGCTATAAGTAAACAGCAACATCTCAGCAGCTAGTAATTTCAGCATGAAGCCTGTTACTCGTCACACTATTTCCCTAACCACTCTAAAAATCTGTTAACATCAGAAATCATGGACTATTCATCATAGTGCAGGTACCTCTGTTCTTTTAGTCTGGGTCATAAGCAAGTTTTTTTCTATATTTTTTTGTTATGTTTGGGATACAATTATCTTGTTTGTTGTTTCTTCACTGCCTTCATCAATATAAGTGTTTCTTTTGTATTGCTTAGAATTCTGGTTTTACAGGAGATTATGTTCTCCTTTCTATTCCTTCCAGGTGTGTACTTGCTTGAGCTGCTATGTGGTCACATAGCTTTTCTATCCACAATGTTGAAGCTCATGCAGATACTGTCAGTGCTGTAAAGACAATCCCCCAGTATTTAGCACAAGTGTGCCATTTCCTTCTCTCGGGCCATGATATGAATGTGGTTTTTTTGTATGCTACAACTGGAAACATTTGGGAGTTTCAATAGGATAAACTTTCATGAAGTTACATGCCCCTTGCAGGTGACACTGCTGTTGCACAGGGAACTTTTCCCATTTACCCTCAAATCTTCTAATCCCTGTGTGAAGGCCAGGCAAGGTTGTTCCCTGGCACAATATTGAACATTAAGAAAGATGCATGTGCACATGCAGCGCTCCACAGAGATGTGCCTGTTAACATTAATGCTGCTGTCAGTAATGTGCTTTCTGGAAGACAGGATGCTCAGCCATGCTGAGAAACACAGCACAGGCCATGCCTGAGGACATTGTTGTGGTGTTCAGCCCTAAGACAGATGTGCAAGTGGAGTCTGCTTTGTTTTCTGTCCTGACAGCTTTTATATAGGAACTGAGCAAAGTATCATTAGCAAATTAACTATTTTAGTGAGTGGATTTGCTTTTGCTAGTCCGCTAATTTTGACAACTGAGAAGGCATACACACTTGGTCCTATCATAGGTACCAGAAAATGCAAGCAGATGTATCACTAACATGGACTGCATGAGGATGCTATAAGGGAGGATATAGCCTGTGTAAATCTCACACAGATACCTGAATTTAGGCAGCGAGTATTAGATGAGAGATCCCAGAATAGCTGGGGTATCCACATAGAATTTGTAGCATTGTCACAGGAACGTCTGTCACAGAAGGTCCATGTCATGATGGAGGCAAGGCATCTTGAGCATTTGATTGCCTGAAAGGCCATGAGAAGCCCAACGTTTGAGTTGCAACCCTAAGTCAGCAGGTGTCAATAAAGGCATGGTTCAGTTCTTAGCAACTTTTTTTCTGTGGAAAATCAGCATTTGCCAACACAATTCAGCATTTGGGAACACGATTCAGCATTAAACAGGCATTATTTCAATATTTTTGTTTCTGCCTTCTGTTATGGAAAGAAACATCTCCCTTAAGAAGTTGTGAAAGCCGTCAGCTACAAGGGGATATTTCAGCTCAGTTAGCAGTCTGTGCAGACTATCTTAATGCCTCAGTAACAATGCAAATGATTTGCAAATGTTGCAAATCAAGGCTTCCTGCAACACATTTTTGAAATAACAAGAATAAGATTATTTTTTTTTAAATTTTATTTTTGAGGTAACAAGAATGGAATTTGTCTTGTTGCATTGCAGAGATACTGTGTTCCCAGCTGGTTTAAAGGCTGTATGGTTTGCCTTGTCCTTTCAGGAACAGCTGCTTGGTTTCTGGCAGTGAAGATGGATGGTGCTTGTTCTCCCTTGGTCAGGTCAAGAGCTGAGCAAACACACAGAGCTGATAGCCTCAGGCAGTTCATCGCCTATGGATCAACACCACTGCTTGCAGCCTCTCCCGTTTTCTGTTTCTCACCCCCTTCCCCCTCCCTCCCTCCCTCCATAAATATTGCAAGCAGTGCTGCATTATACAAACTCTTCTTCCACACTGGAAACATCTGCAGCTTGAATGCTCCTGCAGAAATGTCACTTGGGGAAATCACTCTTCATTTTATGAGAAACCTTTCTTTCAAGCCCTCAGAGGGGCCAGGGAGGGAGGGTACACTTGGTTTGACACGAGTTCTGTGTTGTTTTTCAGGGATTTTGCAGAAGAATGTTGTGTCTGATTTTGTGGATTGTCAAAATGAAGCCAGATGGCAGTGGATTAAATGTAATGCTGTTTTGTTGTTCTTGGGTTCGCGACTGCGCTTCCCCTTGAGCGAGGGAGCCCTCCCTGCACAGCAGCCCCAGCCCTGTGTGCCCCTGGCCACCTGGGGCCCCTTCCCCTGGGCTCCTGAAAATGCTGCCCTGGAGGGAGGTAGAGTGGAAGCTCTCTTTTGGTGAGGACTGCTAATTGGAAACTGCTTTCCTTGACATTTTTCATGCCTAGATTATTCACCAAGAGCCTGTTTGCTGCGCTTTCCATCCAACGAAATACAGGTATTTTCCTCTTGTGGTAATGGGTTTGCTTGCTGAAGTGAAGTTGCTGGGTGAGCAGCTGAGCCAGTGAAGCCTAGTTTCTTACAGTTTTGTGTTTGGTAGCTGTATTTCCTGAAGTTTAGAAAGGTGTGAGTTTAATTGAAGTGTTTCCCAGGAGGTATTCAGGAATTTCAAGCCTTTTGTTGATTCCTCAGTGTATTTATGCTTCAGTCTTTCTCTCCATATGAATGCTTACTGGGGTCTCTTTCCTCTATTACTCTACTTTATTTTCTTTACATGTATGCACATATCTTTGAAATCACTATCCTTAGTCAAAGTTAAGGTAGTGGGAAAAGTCGCTGGGCTCTGAAGATACAGAGGGCAGACATATAGACAGACACACAAAGGTGTGATTGCCTCAACTTTGTTTCCCTAAGAAATTGGTTTCAGGATAAATTCTTAATTAGGGAGAAAATTAATTTAAAGCTGGGATTCTGAGCATTTTCTACTCTCTTAATAAAAGGTAGACGGGCATAAAATTTCCTCTTGTAAGATTTGCTCTTCTCTATGCCCTTTCCCTTTTTTACGACACCTTTATCTTTCCAAGATAACTTTTGTCTGGCTGGGTTACAGAGCACAGTCCTGTCACTCATTCAGAGCCTTGTAAGGACCACTCAAGCTCTGCTCCATGTGCTCAGCTCCTACAGAACAGTGCAATACCCCCTGACTTATGAAAACACCAGCAAATGGTGCTCTACATTTTTCCTTTCAGACTGTAGCATCATTTCAACCTTAAGTTTAATATTTTTCCTTTAATTTACTCCTCCAGTATAATTCATTGCCATTTCTGTTCAAACCAGGAAATTTTATTTTGTAATGAAACTGTATGTTCTCATGTAGACTACTGAGTGCCTGTTCAGGCTTCTTCATAAAATCCTTAGGCCTGGAAAGCATTCTGACAAAGACCTGCTGCTTGATAACATAGGAGAAACCATAAACCCAGTCAGTGCTGCTGCCTTGTTGTGCTCTGCCCTGTTCTTTCCTAAGACAGCTTCTCAGCTGCTCAGGAATTTGTTAGAAAGTCAGCCGTGCTTCGCAACTGTTCAGATATTTTTTAGCTTTCTTCAGCAAGTCACCATCCCCTATCTTTTTTGAAAGTCTGTCTTTTAAGAATGTCTTTCATGTTGTGCACGAAGTCCTGTTCAGATCTATGTAATGTTGAGTTGCTCTGGAATTTCTTGTGCAGATCTAGTCTCCTGATCTCAGCTGCTTAGCTTGCAAAGTCTTTGATGTGCTGTCTGTGTGGTTTGCACAGCCCATTCTATTCTGACAGGTTTTAGTAGGAGAAACTGGTGGAGGAGAAGGGCTACAATTAGGGCAACGCTATTATATTGCATGTTGTCATAGTGTAGTGTATAGATAGCCTTTATCTAGACACTGTCCCCAAAACATAATAACTAATGGCAATTTTATACGGACCATCTATTAGCAAGATGCTCAGAAAGACCAGGATTTCCTAATCCACAGTTTAAAGATAATATTTTCCCGATTCTTGACCAGATACCCTGGTGCTATAAAGGAATTTTTTCAGTGAATTTACATCCCAGTACTCAGTTTTTAACCTCTGGATTTCACCCTCTGCCTTGGTGGTCCAGCGGGGGCAGCCCCAGCATCAATTCTGAGTGTACTTTCATCTTCCTTGTACTACACAGCACAGTCCGGAAGGTATAAATTAGACATCTTTAAGTATTTGACTAATGTACTGAGTCTATTTTAAGCAGAAAATTCAGTAATTTTCAGTTAAGCAGAGGTAAGTTTGGATGTGCTTTTGTTTGTGTTTATTCTCAGAAGTATTTTTCATTTATAGTGTGAGCATCTCCCCCTTAAATTCTTCTCCTGTTTTTCTTTACTGCATCCTGCTGTAATATTCCCTTTGGAAGATCTTTTAGAGAGTATTTTTTTACAGATTCTGAAAACTTCCTTCCTGGCATTTGCATTCTCTCTTCAGATGTCAAAATCAAAGATAATGGTCCATTGCTGGTGTTTTGGGAAGGGAGGGGTAGGCAAGGGAATTTGCAGTCTCTACACACTCATCAAGTCAACTTACTTTACATGCAGTGTGAGGGACTTAGTGTGTACCAACAGTAGCTCACTGTTAGCCAGTACAAGAAAGAGACATTGAAATTCAAAGCAAGCATTTTGAAAATTGCCAGTATTTTCTGATCCATTTCCTCACATACAAAGCCAAGAGATCTTCCAAGGAACTTTATGAACGTGGTGCAAATCTAAATACAAATGGTGATTTTTGTCTGCAGAGCATGAATATAGACTCGTTCAGTCAGCACCAAGGATGCTCTGGACAACTGCTTCAGTCTGAGGCCTTTGAAATACAGCAGTAATGCTGTTCATTTACCCTTAGTTGTATCTCATACAATGTAAAGTGTCAGCACCAGGTCCCTAGCAAAGCAGGAAGACAGGTCAGTAGCAGGAATCACGGGTATGTCATCCTTGTAGTTGTGGAGATTTGGAGATTTGGCAGGATCAACTCCTGCCACCCTATCATATCATACATAGAAATATTTGATGCTTTTGCTATCCCACGTCTGGAATATTTCAGCATATGTGGTCTTCAGAATCCTAAAACTACATCAGCAAATGTTATGTCAAAATTATCAGCTGAGATTCCAATAGATGAGCTGTGGTACAAGTGCTTTTTCCAAAACTTCTGCCTTATGTGCTTGGGTTAGATCTTAATTTTCACATTTTCAGAAGTTAAACACTTCTGAAGAGATATTCTTCAAAAATAATTATGCTAGGAAGAAAACACACAAAATATTCAAAACATCACCAGGCATTCAGAGCTGAGTTTATAATATTGTAATGAACTAGGAAATAATTCATATTTTCTCTTTTTTTTTAAGAGCTTTCTGTGGTTTTGGTGCAGCCCAGAACACATTGGAAGAGGAAGTGCACTATGACAATGACCCAGTAATGGGACATTTCTAGAATCACAGAATATTCTGAGTTGGAAGGGACCCACAAGGATTATCAAATCCAACCCCTAAGTGAATGGCCTATACAGGTATCAAACCCACAACCTTGGTGTTATTAGCACCATGCTCTGACCTGAGATAATAGGTCAGCCAAATGGACTTTCTGAATTTCTTTTAAATAGTTTTGTTGGAGTTGCTACTTCTAAGGTGTTTCCAATGTATAAAAACAAATATTTTCTCAAGACAGTCTCATTTGAAATGATACTAAGCATTCACATTGTAGACCACAGACAAATTAAATGCTGCTACTACTAGTACTACTACTACTACTATTACTACTACTACTACCACCACTTCCTTTATGAACTTCTGAAATGTCATTCAATCTTCTGTTGATTTTTTTATAGGTATGCATTATATATAATGTGTTATACAGTTACATATTCATTTGTTATCGTTTTTAAAAATACACAGCATCTGAATATGTGGTGTAGAAAACAATAGTTAAACAGATCCTTTACCGCAGTGTAGAAAACAACTGTAGTTTAAAAACCAGATCCACTACCACCAAAGTCAAGGAATCTTGCTCTAAATTCATTACTTCTTTGAACTTCAGAAGATTTTCCTGCTTTTTAGATATTTAAGACCACTTTAGCATTATAGGAACAGGAGCTCTGCATTTTAATATGACATTCTCAGAGAGAGTTTTCTCCCAATGTAATGCTATCAGTCTTTCATCTCCATGTGAAAGCTTACCTGCTTTCACCAAACTTGTTTAATTGCTGTTGAAAACTCCTGTCATCTGTCAGAAGTGGTTGAAATTGTTCCTCGAATCCAAAAGTCATTGTGGTTTCTTGGAGACTGACAGTTACACAAGCACAGTTACAAGAGCTGCTTAAAATGCATTTTCTGTGTCATGAGAGGGCAGAAGCCCATGGAAAGGAGGGAGGGCTTGCTCTACACAGGAAAGGTCAACCCAGTTGCTTCTCCATACACTATTTTCCGGCCTTTGGCTTTGTAACTAGAACAGTTTAGGACAGAGTAGCGCTTGCTCATTTGTGTTTAATGTTACATGTCTTAGCTAAATACCTTCAATTATCAGCATCTCAGTTTGCAACAGGTATTGCTAAGGAAGTTCTCTGTTTATGTATAACATGTTATACTTTTCAGTGGCCTGTGTGTAATTATGCTTTTGTGTCCTTACAACTTTTGTTTCTGGTATAGTCTGTACTGTATGCATTGCACTCTCCCTTCAGTAAATAAACTAGCATTGTAACAGTTAGCATGTGAAAAGGGTGTGCTTAGACTGATGCTTAACTCACTTAGTAAAACTGAGGTTATCTGCAAGATGTGCATATTCCCTGTTTGCTGAGCTTGCTGGGTCTGCACACAGTGCCACAATCTCCAGGCAACAATGTGTTTAGAACAGTGCTGGGCTGCTCAGGAGCCAGCAGCTCTCTCCCAGCAGCTACCTTTCATGGTTTGCTGTATGGATATATTAGAACTTGCAGTGCCTGTGTGGATGTAGTAGAACTTGCAGTGTATGTGACCAAAGGAATACTTGCATTCCTGAAGGCACACCATTCCTCCAGTTGTACCAATTAATCCAGTAAAAGATTTTTCCACATATGGAGACGACCCTTACCTCTTTGAGGTAGGAGCAGAGTGCCCATGGCGCCCAGAGCATCCTGACTCAAATGTATGTCTTTGCAAGTTCTTATTGTATCAGTGGAAGTAACACACTCTGTAAAGCATGCCCTGTTTGTCTTCGCTAGACTGCACAGGCTTTAAACACTTTGAGGGACAATCCAGGGTTCAGTGCTGAGTTTTGTCCTCTTATGGGGAGGCAGGTACCAGCACAGTAACCAGGCAGATCTGAGAGGTCTGTGGGCCTCTGAGTGTTCCCAGAAGGGTTTCTGCAGAACTTCCTAGTTTGTGCTCTGTGGGAGAAAAAAAAAGAGACAGTTTTAAGTGGGTAACTGTGAAACATGCACAGCTATTAAGGCATGTTTTTCTCCTGTGTGGAACACATCTGGGTCTCTTCAGAGAGTTTCCATGACTGGCTCAGGCCAGCGCTGCCTTTTGGCTGCAAGGTGTTGCAAGTACTGCAGAAGACTGCAGTTCCTTGATAAGTTGTGCTTGTGTGGCCTACGTGGAGTACTTACACTGATATTAAACATTTTATTCACTGATTTATTTTGCAAAGCCACCTGCAAAAACATGACACTGACGCAGAAAGAATAATGCTGAATGCCATTTTTTAAACAGTGCTGCAGAGATTGTATTCCAGCCAGCCTGTGTCAGCATTCCACAGGTCAGCACAAAATATCCATGTTGGTTTTGGACTGACTACATACCATGGAGCTAAACCCTGTACTGGCTTGTAATATGTACAGTACTAAAAGATGGAGAGATTGAATAGGTGTGGCTGGGACAAAATATCTTGGCTCTTGGGATCTGCCACAACTGTATTTAAAGCAACTGCATACAGAAGGAGGTTAAGAAAGTAAACATGGTTCGAATTCTCCTTGTCAGGAACAAATTAAAACACGATGGGTCGAGGATCCAAAGAGAAATACATTTGGAAATGCTTATGTGCTGAAGTTGGGAATATGGGTAATAAGTAAGAGCAACTAGATTTTGTCAATTATCAAGACAAATTCAATTTATTTGTCTCATCAGGTTACAGTGCTAGAGGGATCAATATGTTAGAATATTGTATAAGTTGTTTAAGAAGACCAAAGGTGACAAAAGAAATTGCGTGAGGGGAATGACTTTGTCCATGACCCAGTGACATATATCTGCCTAACTTTGAACTGGGAAGTGCAGAATCTTAGGAAATGCAGCACAATAAATATGCTGATTATCAAGGCTCAGCATTGAGCAGAGGTGGGCAGAGGTGACACTATAAGTCACTGAAATGAATCTGAAGACAGCGTGAGCTACTATTGCATAGGGGGAGGCAACTATGTAATTATGGCAATATTTGACATACTTGCTGAAGATTTAATTTAGGTACTGGTGAAATATCAACAGAGTAGCTTTAAATCCTGCATAATAATTTTGCAAAAAAAAAAGTTGTTAGACCTAGAGTGGAAGAATTCTGCTTTTAGATAGCCTGATAGATAAAAATCAATTTATCCACTATACAGGAAATCAGGTGTTGTCTCAGGAAAAACTGATCATGACCTGGTTACATTTAATATGCTTTAAGAGAATATAGTCCCAAACCATAATATTCACAGCTGTTAGTTTGAAAAGGTCAGTTTTCCAAAGCTAAGGTCAGCTCCTAATTAAACCGAATAAACAGAGGCATGGAGGCATGAACAAAACTGAAAGATTTTCAAGAGCTTACTAAATGGGCAAAACATTGTTAAGACAATGTGCATGGCAAAAGAAGAAAGAAAGCAGAAATGGACTTACTCATCTGTATACATGCATTTAAACAGGTATAAATTTGTCCACACATATCTATACCTGGGACTGCATAGCTATACAAATCTATAGACACTTGTGTGGGTATGCAAACACACAGTACTTACATATTTAAATAAACTGTGTGGCTGTATGTTGGAAAAATAGGGTACAAAAGGGGGATAAATATCCATTTATATTTATGTGTTACTAAGTATGGAAATTGCTAGTAATACCTAACCCAAAATCTACTCTTGGCAAGCAATTGGTTTGGTGTTCTGAAAGAGTTTTAAATTTACATAAGGAAAAAATGTAGCAATGATGTGGGCCAAACAAGGGTTGTAGGTACTGAAACTGCTAATAAGAAATGTATAGATGGCTGAAATGTTCAGAAAATATTTCTGGGTTATATTTTGCAAGAAAAAATATGGTTTGCATATATCACGTGAGGCAGATGAATTCTTTTCCAGTCCATCTGCAACTAAAAGAATGTAAAACAACTCCTACTTTGGGGAATCAGCTTTAAGGCAGTAGCCCCTGTATTGCCAGCAGCTATGCATCCTATTTTTCCTTGAATTGGCTGAGAAATTTTCTGGCCCACTGATAAGAACTTTTGATAAATTTGGGAACATTGGAGCAATCTGCCAAGACTGAAAACATGCTCATTTTTTTTGCCAGTGCCCCAACGGCACAAACAGGATAATTCTGATAACAGCATGGCAGTCAGCCTGACCTCACTTCCAGCAAAATAATAGAGAAGCTGATATGGGAATTCAAGTATAAAGAACAGGACTATTGTTAATGGCAGCCAATGATGTTTTCATTGAATTCAGGTCTTGTCAGGTAAGCTTGCCTTGCTTCTTTAATGTAAGATTACCCAGTTGGTTAAAAATGTAACTATAGGTGTAATAGAAACTGAAAGTCTTCAGTTTGATATCCTACCATCATTTTATCAAAAATGTAGCATTTTTCATTCTTGTTTAAGAACATGCCAAGTGGCTAAGGACTGGTGGATCAAAGGAGTTGCTGCAAAATCACTCTGAAAATAAATTTTAGTGAGATTCTAGAGCCAGATGAGGACTCAGACCTCTTCTGGCAATGTTCACTACTTAGTCTTGTGGGAAAAATACTGAACTACTGACTGATTTTGCATGGCATTTGAGAAAAGGGAACTTGAGTTGCCTCAAAAGTGGAGTGCTTAAACATGGCCAAGTGTAAAATTATAAACCTGAAAACTGGGAACATGTACCATATGGGGGGGACAGCTACAGAAAAAAAATGGAGACTTTGAAAAGACTTTGAAGACCTTAATGGACAACCTTAGAATGTAGTCAGCTTAATGGGAAGGCAGAATATCTGGTGTGATCCTTGAGTACATGTGCAGAGGTCTGATTTTGTCTGTGTTTATCATATGTATGCATATGGAGAGACTCATGGAGTAATATCAACCTCATCACAGGCAGCATTTTAAAAGAGGATTTAAAATTCAATGAGAAGGCAAGAAATAACAAAAATCTTACATGAGGGCTAGCTAATACACCTGCTATACCGGCAAGTTTCTACTACAGTCTTTTTGTTCCACGTGGAAAAAAGATGAGGATGTTAATACAAATATAACATGTGTAGAGGTACAAGATACAGATACCAGCTCTTTCATCCTCCCAGGAAATGCATAACATGAATCGATGACAATAATCTGAGGTAGTGTCATCAAATAGCAATAAATTATGCATATGTTTTTACATGTACGCACAAGTAATTCCCAGAATGGGATACCAAAGGGACCAGTGGATTCCCCACCTTTTGGTTCCTCAGACCAGAGTGGAATGCTTTTCTAGAAAGATTCCTTATAGGGTTAAACCCAGGCAGCAGGTTCCACAAAGGAACTGAGCAGGGGATATACAGCTTGTGCCAGGCGCGGAGTCAGACAAGATCACCTTCCTCTCTCAACAAATACTGAACTCTTCAGGTATAAACCTGCATGTAAGCGTTAATTCAAGAGTGGCCTAAGCACGCTATGTATTTGTACATGCTTTAAGTACAGAAATTTCACTCCACTTTAAAACATTTCCTTTTCCATGTCTAACAAAGTATGGGAGAATTAGTGAGATGCTGTTTATGCCAGAGACTTCTTTGGTAATTGGGAGCAAATAACTTAATTTCTGTGTCTTGATTTGCCCACATCTAAAGAATGAATCCCAGCTTTCCTCAGTTCCTCTCTTCATGCTGGAGAGACCTCTGTGGGGAGCTGCACAAACATATTCTTCCAAAAAGACACAAATAATCTGAAAACTAGGATAGGGCACAGGACTGATGTTTACAATAGATCAGAGAGCTGTCACACTGCAGAAGGTACTCATGTTACCCTGGTCAGCAATCCATCTGTACTGTGAACCTTGACGAGATAAATATAATTGTCCTAGGGTTGGTTATGTAATGAGCTTGCTTTGCAATTTAACTAATGAATGTGTTGAGAGACCAGATTAATCTTTTAACTTCAAGAATTTTTCCCAATGGAAAACATATAGCGTCTGCCTATCTGTAATATTTTCCTCTCCCTACAGCTAGGGTGATTTGGCCGTTGTTTTGCTTATATATGTAAAGCTCATGTGTTCACAGATTTTTTTTCTGGAGGAGGTGGAAGGACCCTGAAATTCACTTGAGATTTTACAGCTGGGTCCGTGGGCTTTCCAAGTCAAGGCCGTTCCTGAGGGATATCATACAGGCTCTTTAGTGGGATGATCTTAGTTGCTGGTTTGGTACAAGTTGCTGTTTTGGGATTTTTCCCAGTAGGGCTATATTTAATCCTGTGCTCTCTCAGTCTCTGAAAACAGTCCATTTCAGAAAAATAGTAGTCTGGTACTGTTGTTGGTTCATTAATTGAGGACAAGAGATTATTTTAATCTTGGGATTTTCATTTCCTCATTATGCTCCTGTTCTCCTTCTCAGGAGCCATCTAGAAAATGTAAAGATACTGGATACAGAGGATCTAATAAATGTTTATGACAAATGAAACATGACTTCCCAGAGCAACATACACCTCGTAAGAGCTTTGCCAACTGTAAATTATACCAAGTGGGTCAATTTCAGAAGTCAACATCTTATTTAAAATGTCACACTGTACGGAATTGCTATTTAATATTGATGATTAATGACTGCAGAGTCCAGTCTAACTTCCAAGCAGACTGTCAGTGGCACTCAGTAGTTAACAGAGTCCATAGTACAAATGCTTGGCAATTCTTTTATGTTTTGTCATCCAATCCAGGTTGCTCATTTTCCACAAAGAGGAAGCAAGAGAGGGAACTGATACAAAAATGCTGCCCTGCATGCTGGACTTGTGTCTACACCTGATTATTCCCCTCCTAGAATTTGTTCCTATTCTTCACTATGGCTCTACAAGCTGAGGTGCAATCCCATGGGAGAACACTGAATGTTCATGCCAGATGCGCATGTGAGCTGTCATGTCAGGGGAGACAGCTTCATCTGGGGGACTCCAAACTCCTCCTGTCTCATCTGTCCCCACCACACCGAGTTATGACCCACAGCTCTTGATGCTCCTCTCCGGGAATTGTTCCTTCCCACTGCTCCTCCACTGAGTCAGAGGGTCAGCCAGGTCTACCTGTCCCCTTTGTCCTAGTCCCCATCCCACTGTCCATCTGTGGGGGTCAGGAACAAGGGTGTATTTTACCACTGTGGGTACAACATAGAAATCCACAAGGAATGTCTAGTGCTGTTGAGTACCTGAAAGACACAGCATGGCTCAGTCCCCTGCCAGGCTCTGTGGACAGGAATGTAACATGCACTAGAGAAAACTCTTTTATTACCCTTTTTTGTAAGCAGTGTGCTGCCTGGCCTGGACCAGGAACTGGGACAGAGTGGTCAGCAGCAGGCAAAGAGCTGACCTGACCCCTGCCTCTTCTGCTCTGGTTTCATGGGGCTCCACAGAAGGAGGCCTCTGTGTTTGCAGGACACAGTGATCTTTTCAACCCAACACAGATGGCATCCATTACAATATTATCAACTCACATTGATTACTACAGTTTCCCCTAATATGACATGACTAATCTTTTAACTTAGCTTGCACAGTGTGTACTGCCAATGCTTTCAATGTATGCTGAAATCATTTAGTTGAAGTAAATAAATGAGTAAGTCTAATACAATAGATTTTATGGCACGTTGTCCTCCTGGAAATAATTTCAGCAGTAGTGTAGTATGGAATATCTGCAACTTGAAATGTCTGTCCTTATACCTGCATAGCTTTGGATACATGTACAAATGTATTTTAAAATTAATTAGTTAAATATGCAAATATTTCTTGCCCCCAATTTATGAATATATACCAGGAAATTAGTAGTTTATCAAACAGATTTCAATGGACCAGTCGATATATGATATCCTGCTGTCATTTTGGTGCAAATTAGTGAATTGTAGTAGGAAAATGCTCTCATTTTTTTACAACGGTGAAGAAAATGTGCTGCAAGCAAAGGAAGGAACTGATAAATGATATAGTACACAGGCTGTAGTTTAAAGGCAGTTCTTCTATGTTCCTTCCCAGCAGATGAAAGACAGGTTCAGCTAGGATCTTCCATCAACAGGTACCAGGGATCTCACCAGCAATTTGGTTCAGAGCCAATAAATAACTCACCTTCTAGGAAAATAATTTGCCTCGTATGTCTAAAGAAGTATAAATGCCATTCCAGAGTGAAGAATTTGGGCAGGAATGAGTGCCCAAGAGGGCTGTTTGTGTGAGCAGGAGAGCAGAGAGCTTTTTGTCTGAGCAGACTTAGAGAGTTTGAGTGAAAAGGAAAACAGGAAAGCATATCATGAGATAGGAAAGGCAATTTAAGCAATTCAGTAACATTAGCGTGAGAACAAATGAGTTTGAGCTGGCCCATAGTCTGGAAACTTAGAAAAGCCTCCCAACAGTGGGTGGGAGGGCAAACTTGGCCAGTTGCTAGGATGGAAATTAAGTCTGTAACTGAGTGTCTGATGTGGTCACCAGTGACAACAGGGCTCTGGGCTTCCTAATCTAGGGCGAGCAGCCTCAGAGAGACCTCCATGCGAGGAAGGATTTAAACACAGGCTTTGCTTTGCGGAGATGTATTTGTTAATGTTTAAGCTTCCGTAGCTTAAGCATGTTTTTAAAAGGACATTTCATATGCATAGTTCAATTTTGCAGACAATTGACGCATGAGGCTTGCATATCTGTCCCTGTGACTGCCATGGACATCTGGCCCCGTGCAGGCTGTGTCTCTCTGTACTGCACCCCTCCTGGGGGAAGAGCAGCAGCTGCATAGTGCCCGAGATCCACAGCACTGCCTGGGTTTTGGACAACTGTACACTGAGCACTGGCAAGCTGGCTTGGCAGGAACCCACCCCAGGTTTTCTTGATCAACTTGGAGCTGAGGTACTATGCTGCCAGGGCAGAAAAGACAAATACTACTGCAAAGAAGCATCCATCCAGCTGAGGGTATAACTGTCACACTTGCTGGTAGGACTTGGCATGTCCCTTGATGATTTCTTAAAAAAATATTTAGCAAGGGATTTTCTAGCCACGAGTAGCAAGCATGGTTTTAAAATGTTTGAAGGGAAGAAAACTTGTGTAAGAATGAATTGGAGGCCAAGACCTAGTAGCCATAAATGTTTATGTCAAAGGCTGGGGATTTCCTCCTGCCTGTTTACAGCGTATACTCTAGTTATGGAATTCAAGCCCAAAGCTGCCTTGCTTCCTGAATAACACTTCCTTCCTTAGGAGCAAATGCTTAAGATGGCTGAAGTAATTGCATTTATTCATGATCCGTGTAGTTGGAAGATGGGGGTTTCTTTTCCTCTACTGAAAATGTTTTATGAAAAAAAAAATGATCTTTTTTTGCTGCTGCTGCTGTTTTTGCTATTAACATTCACTCTTAGCTGTTGCATCACAGCACATTTTATCCCCTTCTTGGTTGCTTTTTAAACTGAAAATTACTGGGTAAGAGGGTTTGATGCAGTCTTTATTTTGCGATGTTCAGAAAATTGACAGAGCTTGTATTTTCAGACAGCTGATTCTGAAGTTTACAAGTTGCTCTCATGTGGTCCAAGTATGCAGGAACAAGGTGAATATTCAGATTCCAAACTATCAGTCCTGGGTTAGAACTTGTGGACTTTGTCTTCCTTTTCAAAGGGGAAAGCCAACATGAATCTTCTGTCTTGAAGCAATTTTTAGGATGGTCAGCTTGTATTTGTTATATTTGAACCACGTTGATTGTCAGGTTAAAAGAAGAAAAGAAATGCAAAGAAGAACTCGATTGAAAATGAACTTTGCTATATGCCGGAAAGAAAAGTAAAAGCTTCAAATTACACTATTGTATGAGCAGGCAGCACATGCTTATCTGCCTGCGGGAGACATGACCTGGAGGGTGTGGTATTTTAAACCTTGAATTGCTCAGGTTTATGCAGTTCAGCTTTCCTGTACCTTCTGTCATGCCATAGGCTTCACCGTCTGACACGAGCACCAGCCGCAGTCCTGCTGCCGCAGGGTGAGTGCAGACCCTGCCCAGCCTGGTGATTTTACACCTGCACGACTGCCAGCAGCGAATGAGACACACGGAAGAGCCACACACGTGAGTTAAAAGACTTGCAGCTTTCTTTGTGCTGTTCCTACTTTTCTCCTTGAGCTTGGTGTGAGTTGTTCCAAAGGTGGAAAAAATGCTCTGGTAAACAAACCAGCCCTGTTTACCACTTGGCAGGGGAGTGGGCCCAAACCTCAGCCTGCACACTCTGGATTATATAAATACCTACTGAGTCTGCCATTAGTGATTCAGCTGCCCCATACCCTAATGTAGAGCTTGCTTCCATAATCTAACAGAAACGGCTATATAACATACCTGTAGGTTTCTGCACTTCTTGGTAGGCAGTGTGAAAATACTACTTACCTACGTACATACATACATGCAAAAACACTCCTGGGTACATAACCTTTCTGTTAGCTAGATGTGCTTGCGTTTCTGCCTTCCCCATTGCTAAGAAGTAAAGTATTTCTTCGGTAAAGTGTGTTGAAATCCAAACAATTGTTTGTGGAGAGATGCCATTTGTACTGCAGCTGTTTTAGCCCATCTCTTTATTAATCCTCTGGAAGCCCATTTCTTCCCATCCCCCAGGTTAAAACCCACAAAGTCCTGCTGCAGCTGTAGGAGGTAAATTGAGGCTACACTCACTACTGCTGTATCTTCCTGCTTGATTTTATGAATATAACTGCAGCTGAGGTGAGGAAAGAAAGAGAGCTTGATTTAGGTTTTGGCTATCTTTAGCTCATGTTCTTCACACTTAAGCTCACACTCAGTTCTTTACTCAAAACAACTTGTAATTCAGTATAGGTATATGCAGCAGTTGCAAACCTATGAATATACATGAATAGGCATAACTTTGTGTCAGCTTTATTTCTATCCATAAGACTGATTTTTCTTGTGAGTACGTGTATATTCACAGTACCAACACAGAACCCAGAACAGCAATGAGGATACCTCACTCACCAAAATGTACATGTAGAGTGCTCAGTAGACAAACGGTCCAAGTGCATGAATCAGAAGGACATGTTCACATGTTAAAACTTCTTAAAATTTTGGGTTGTTTTCAATGACCAGGGATGGACTGCTTGCGTCCTTTTACATCTGCCAAGGAAAAACACAAAAACCAGAAAAGGTGCATATTAGACTTGTATGTCATGCTTTTCTATGATGCCTGGTAACTTGGAAAGAGTTCCTTCAACAGCAGGAAAAGCAAGATAACCTTAGATGACTGTACTGGGCACTACGCAAGGCACTTGTTTTCCCATAGTCTTTTATAGAAATGGAGCTCCCACTGCCCAAAACGCTTTTCATTTGTTCATTCAGGTTTCTGCAGAACAACATAAAGGCAGTTCCTTCATTTTATTGAAACAACAGTGTCTCTTATCTGCTGTTGCTGGAAAAGCACAAATGCTGATCTGCAAATAAAAGCCAGAAATCACTGTCAGGAATTTGGAAAGCTGCTGATGTGTGAAGAGTTAGTACTCCCATCTACTTTCCTAAGACTAAAAATTCCTCTTAAGGAAGTGATCTGTTACTAATTTGCTATTTTATTCTTCCACCCCAAACTTCAGAGCCTGTGTGTACTTTCCAAAGATATAAATTGAATCAATCTGGGAAGGCTTGTCTCATTGTTGTCTTATCCTTGCCCCCTGATAAAACTCTCCCACTGTTAATTTCTCTTACTTGTTTGTGGTCCTGTAGAAGTGTCCTCCCCTTTGCTCACATGGGTTCTTGCTTTCGTAGTGTTATTCCAAGCCAACGCATTTGAACATTAACTGCATCGGGACGTTGTTGTAGCACAGAGTTGGAAGGAGGAATGTTCCTGGCTCTGAGTTGGAATCATCTACTAGAAAAGAAAATTGAATTGTCTTTTGGAAGAAGTTTGAAGGTGCTGGCATCTTCCCCTAGCATAGCTTTTGCTTAGTAAAATGGAAATAAATTTTGCACGCAGGATGAGATGATAGATTAGCTTCATTTCGCTACAAACCAGGAAATCAAGCAGCATTGTTTCCAGAAGGAAAGTAAATTAACACAGGCTTTCAAATGTAGAGAGTCTCCTCCAGCCTGCCGGAGGGAAGCAGTCCAGTATTTCTGGAGATGTCAGCCTTGTCTGCTGCGCTGGGTGTTGCCACCTGGCTCCTCTTAAGTGTTGGGGCAGATGGAGGCCTGTGGTTGATTTGGAGGGACTGATTTGGCCAGAGCCCTTTGAGGAGGTAATGAGAGCCCGCTCTTGTTAAATGGCTGGACACTAGTGTCCTGCAACGCTGCCTGACTTAGCACTTGTTTGCAGTGCATGTCCAGTTCTTTCACAGAAATTAGAAGCTGGGATGGACAAATATGCAGCTGATCTTTCCAAGGCTTTCCCTAAAGGCTCAACCTGAATCTGCAAAAGCAATCATTACCTGAATCATGGGATTCAAAGGGATTCAGCACAGAAGACAAACTTTCACCTTCAATACATGCTCAGGGAATGGTTAGTTGGCAGTTCCTGTTGTGTAAAACGTGTACTGCTCCCATCCCTCTGAGTAAAAATCAATTGCTCCTTTATGAGGAGCTAAATACTCAAACTTCCTATCTGTCTAGCTGCTCATGGTAACCCTGTCATTGGTCCTCCAGTTTCACTTCAATATACCCACAACATTCTTACTGAAACAAAGATTCTTAATAAAATAAATGGGTTTTATGTGCCAGTAATTGCTTATTAAGGAATGCTTCCTATTTTTCTGTCTAGATTGGTAAATCTTTCAGAAAATGGCTTGTCTGAAAGTATATACATTTTTATTGATTTTGGATATAATTCCTATCTACTTTTTGCTTGTCTATTCCCTAGCCTTTTGCTTTCCATGCTTACAGCTACATGGTATAGATTGTGTGGAAATGCTGATGTTAAAAAAGTATAGGTGATGCTATAATCTTATTTTATTTTCTACTGCAAAGCTGATTTTGTGCTATATATTTAACAGTATCAGTTCTCACTGGATTTTACAAGTAGAACCCTGTGCTGGAAAGTATAGTTTGAATTCTTATAGTTTCAGTCTGAGAACTCATCTAATCACACTACTGCTATTTAAAAGAATATCTCAGTTTAGATCCAGCCAACAAGGGTCTGAGGCACTGAAATAAATATGACTTGTAGGATGAATTTCAAAGAACTAAAAAATCCCCTTGCCTGCCTGCACACAGCAGATGACATCTGATTGTGAGAAAGGATGCAGGAAGCAGAACAGTTTGAGCATGTAATTCCTAATTGGTTTCTCATCACAGGACTAAACAGCACACAATTGGTCTTCACACTCACAGAACCGGTTCTGGAAGCAGATATTAATTCAGCCACAGACTTAACTATCTTTCCCAGTCTGGTGTCACTCGCGTGTCCTGGCTGACAAAACCTTAGTAAGCCTCTTGTTGTTAAGGGGACTATTACGAGGCCATCAGCAACACATGCATGTTAATTAGCAATGGGCTTTGGGGGAGTTCCCATGAAACCCCAATTAAAGCAGTGATGAATCAAGTCCAGTGAGTAGTACCATATGCAGGGAAGTTGTTTCCCAGCACTGAGCAGATGAAGGCAGAACCAGGTTCTACAGGATGTGTTTCGGTGGCTGAGGGCTTGGCCACTATAATAAACAAAATTTACTTGCTGAGGCTTTTGTTGGGCAGGGAGCTTAGTCATTATCCTGCTACAAAAAAAAAAAAAAAAAAAAAAAGTACCCTGGAACAAAAACTATTGCACAGCCTCATCTAGAGAGATCTGCTCCCACTCCTGCTTGAGTACTTCAGGATTACCCAGTCCTTTCCATTTTAAACAGAGTTATATGTTCTACTGCACACCTAACTCCCAAACGAGCAATAGGGACTATGAGCAGATATAAGTGGGCACTGTCAGCACTACCTCGTAAGAAAGGTTCTGTTCAAGAGCCAAAATGTAACTTGTGTTAGCCCCAGAAAACTGATAGTCAGACCACAGTAATTGGGGTGCTGGGATCAGCCTCTTCAGTGTCCAGTATAACTACCTCTTTCCAAGAGTACATTTTTCTTACATATGAAATTCAGCACTCAGCATTGCAAAAAATCTGTAAGGTCATCAAAATATCTTCCTCTTGCCCACTGAAATTTCTATTTATGTCTGCAATTGTGTTTGCTCATTTTTTTTTTTTTGGAGGCTGCCCGTAGGCTGTACCACTCCCTGAAGTTGTTGAAATTTACCTGCTAACTCCCTCAGCAGGGCTTGTGCCCTCCTTTTTCCAGTGTCCTGAATGGGACTGTGCCCCAGAAGCTGTGTCCCTGGGACTGAGTGGCAACGAATGCTTTCAGATTGTGCTATTTTAAGCAGCAGAGTGTCACTGCACAGTGCAGTTCTTCAGTAGGGGCTGTTTTTTCTGCTTAGGATTTGTTTATTCAGTCATTTTCATGGACTCAAGTAGAAGGAGGAGGTAAGAGTAAGATACAAATATATTTTAAGTTTTAGACATTTATAGACCTATAATTTTAATTTTATATAGTATATAATATTTAATAATAATTTTCATTATTTTATTATGTATAATATAGTAATTATATTTAAATCATAGTACAGGAGTTAGATGCAACATAAATAAACTTCAGATCCATATGATTAAACCCTTGCTGCACTGAACTTCCTTAATTTTTTCCTTTGACTGCAATTGGCCAGAAGTTTTAACTAAAGTATTTGCTTCTATTGGTTGGACAAGTTAGTCTTGGGAACCAGCTGCTGCACGTTGCTGCTGTCCCCCCTGCAGGTGCATGTCCATAAAGCAGAGGATGCAATCCTAGAAGTCAGGAGTTTGTGAGGGCTTTCCCTCAGATCAGGTCTAAGAGCATCTTTGTGGTCACTGCTGCACAAGGATTCCTGTGACAGAATCTGGGCACTGGCTCTACTGGCATGGGAGCAGCCAGCTTCCCCTTCCCCTGCTCACCCAACCAAGTAGGTGCTTCTAACCATGTAGGTTGCTTCTGAAAAAATGTCCCCACAGGGTGTTGTGAGAACTCATTAAGTAGTTTGCCAAGTATTATTAAGAAACTCATGGATCAGAGAAGCAGTTGTAAAGGCACAGTGCAATTAAAGCACACTTTATTATGTATTATTAGCAGGGTTATCCATCACATGTTCTGTGCTTTGTAGTTATTAAATGTTATCTCGTGGTCACATGTGAGAAGATGCTGTGTGGTCTGAGGGTGGCAGGTACCATGGCCGTGGGAGACAGGCTGAGGTGTAAGGTTTCAGTGTCCTGAGGGGAAGTCCTCCACTTCTCTTTTGCTCCCTCTTCATTAGCTCTTCCATCCCTTGACACTGGGAGGGCAGAGAAGTAGCATCACCCATCTTCCCTGCTGATCCACTTGGGTCCATGGGAGAGGATTGAAAAAACAGATTAAGATTTACTGTGAAGCTGTATTAAGTTAAGATTTTCACAATCCCATGCAATTTACTCTGTCTATTGTATTGTTATTTTAAAGTTAAGTAGGGCAGCCTGCACAGGGAACACGTGGTCTGCAGTCCCCATCGCAGAGACACAGCAGACATACCTGCAGCAAGGACCCTCATGCAGTTTACATGTTGTACCTGTTCCCAATTTACCAGAATCTTAGAAGGCAGCTGGGGCACATGGCTGTCCAGCCACAAAAATACAGTTCTGTCATTTGCTCAAATGGCTGAAAGCAAGCTTGTGGTATTTGTGAGGCTGCCAGTCTTGGCAAAGTCAGACGGAGCAATCAGCCAGATCGGAGCAGTAGCACACCTTTTGTTACATAACTAGCCATGTAATTTTATAATTTAGTATGTGAAATGCCGATGGCATTTATTATGTCAATTAGGATGAGCATATGTTTAGGAAGCCCTTGAGGAGTCAATCGTAATTGCTCACATAGCCTTGCTTCAACCACATGATTGACTTCCTTTGAGCAGGTAGACTCTGTGCCTTTGGGAAGCACTTACCCACCGCCTTCCCATTTTGCTACAACTCATCTTTGCATTTGGAGTCTCAACTTGTAGTTGTGGTGTAAGCTGTTGGTCTGAGTCTGGGTTTATTGAGCTTTGAAAAAAGCAAGAAATGGAAGTTTCTACTTTAACCATCAGTATTTGACATCTAGACATTGCATTCCAGCAACAAGTCTTCTTGGAAGTACTACTTTCTACTAAGGTGAGTTCATTCCTAGGACATTTTCCTTATAGTAAGGAATACTTAGCCTGACAGGTATGTACTGTCTTACTCAGATCTTCTCTTCACTCAGATTTTGTCCAGCTGTTCCTAATATTGTCAGTACTTCTGGGCTGATTTTTTTTTCCATTTTAGCATGCTGAGTAAAGTTTTGTATTCATGAAATCATCAGAAAGAGCAATCCAGGTTTGTGTGGGAGTGTGAGAGACAGACAAAAAAGCAGAATATATTTCCATACATTCCTGACAGGCATTTCAGCTACATTATTCCACAACAAAAAACTTTTTCCAACATTGGTTTATTCTGTAAATTCCAGCATGAGCCACAGAGAAAATAACTTTTTTCAAACAGTGTGGTTCTGGTTTTAGAAGTTATTTTGTGTGCAGGCACAGTATGACATTTCTGTTGGGTCTCACAGCTTGAGGTACAACTTAAAAAGTTGGGGTTATTCACCTACTGTACTGTACCATTGGATTTTTCTATTCAGCTGGAAATGCCTTTCAACACCAAAGGCTCTGCAAAGAACTTTGATTGTTATAAGCTCTGAGGACTTTTTGACTAACAATAACTTTGAAAACCAGCTGTCTGAAAATTTGTGCCAGGCAGAGGAGAGGTTTTGGAGCTCCTGTTTGTTGTCTCAGAGACATTCTGTACTGATGTGTTGAACTTTCAAATACAATTATTTTTCTCTAAGAGCCAGTTCTAACAGTCTTTCCTATCATCTTAAAAGTCATGCTGAATTCTTACCTGCTAAATTAATATCTCTGGGATCCGCACTCCTGCAGCCACTGGCTTTTTACCTGGAGGTATGCATCTTGCCTCTGCCTGTACCAAATTGCCATCTGATTACACATGAGGCAGAAAGAAAATGTTGTGATTATTCTTTAGTCAGAATAGATATAAAAACAAGGAGAAAGGCAGGGGAAAAAAGAGAGAGCAGGATATATGTAGGAGGAATTCTGGTCAGAAGGCATGATGGTTAGATTTTGTGCACTTTAGTGTTTTATAACCTTTCTTCAAACAAAATTTCAAGTCTAGGCAAACTGACTCACCCCTTTGGGCTTCAGCGCAGCTATGCCGAGATTGGTGTAAATTATTACATGATATTTTATAGCCAGGTCTTTGAATGTGAATCACTATGTTTTTTAATCTAAAGTACTGTATAATACATATTATTGAAGTGTGGATCACTCCATAATGTTTTCCACAACTGTTGCATAGTACCACCTTGAACAGTAAAGCCAGTGTAATCTATAAGAAACTTCAGTTGGTAGAAACCATGGTAACGGGAAACCTGGGGGGCTTTTACCAGGGAAGACAGTTTGATGAAAGGTAGGAAGTTAAAACATTTAACATTTTACTAATGGCAAATAGTTTTCTAAAAGCATTCAACCTGATACTTCATTATAAAACCCTGAATATGAAATAAGTAATGTGACCTTGCAACCCAGATTCTGTTAGAGGCAGTAAGGTTACAGCTTACCCTGCATAACCAGAGGGCTGCATGTTTTTGCTGGAGAGGGTGAAGGAGGACCTCTGCTCCCTCCTAGCCATGAGCCACTCTTCTCCCCAGTATGGGTGAGCCACTAGATGGGGACAATGCCCACATCTCCTGACCTGCCCACATCTAGCCAGCGGCGGCTGGGCTGAGGCTTCATTCAAGGGCTAATTCGGTAACTGTGAAAGCTGTCGAGGCTCCTAGCAATTTGATGTGGATATTTTTTAACATGAACAGGCAAGATGGCAGTCTCCAAGCCCTCAGCAAAGAAACTGATTATCAAGAAAGACAGGTATCGGCTGCAGCATGCTCACAGTGGTGAAAGGAAGGCCAGGTAAAAGCATCTCTGGAAGAATAAGGAGCTCCTACCCTTACCTGGCTGCTGTGAATGCTGCTGTGGCAGAGTGGTTTCCTTACAGGCCTGCAGACCAGCCCCTTTGACCATATGGTGCCTTAGTGATCCATGTAAATGGATGGCTGTGGGTGACTCAGAGATGCTCGTTTGTGGGAGATAACAAACCATGCTGGGACTGGGGGAAGGATGCAGAATGACTTTACTATCATAATCTGGCTAAGAAGAGAACAAGGGCTCTGCCAGTAGAACCTCCGTCTCCTACGGGTTGTACAGCAGAGAAACAGGGTGTGAAGAGGCATCTGTTTTAATCAGCAGATACAGGATTTGTTATACACATGCTCTGAGTGTGTATAAAACAGGAACATTAATAAAAGGTGTCGCTTAAATACAGAGAGAAGACAAAGCTAAACCAAACCCCAAACCAACTAATATTGTCAACATTACTGTGCTATTCAGAATCCAATTCCTTAATACATGCTGGCCACCCTTACCCATTTACTGAAGATTTCTTTACCACTGAGCCATACTACTTCAGAACCACTGGAGCTAAATTCCTTACTGTTCTGCAGCTCATCTGTTTTGCTCCACTGTTTTCCAGTGACACCTGCTCACTGGCTTATCTTTCTCCATTTGTGATATAAGCTGGTAGCTGCTCCTCCGGGCTCCATGTCACAGTTTCTCTGGCCTTTAGGCATCTGTTTCACTCTTTCTGTGGTAGCCACAGGTCAACATCTTTCATCATTTAATTATTTCTCTTTTAGCTTCTGTCACTCCTTTTTTGCTAGCTGAAGTTTCTCCCATTTTGTGCCATGCTACTTCCAAGTGCAGCCTCCTGAACTGCTGGGTTAATATTTGACAGTGGTTGTGAGGTTCTGCCACTCTGCTGGGCAAACCTTCTTCTTGCTACACTGCAGCCAGTGTAACTGTGGTGGTAAGTCAGTGTTTAAACTTAGGATTGGTTAAATGCTTCACTGGAATGGGACAACTATGGTCTTGTTATTGCAAGGAGATGAAAGGCATTCTCTCTACCTACTCTTTGTGTTTACTTTCTAGGCGTTTTTTGTGGGTTTGTTCTGTTATTCTCTTAAGTGCTTCTGGTGGTTGCAAATTCCTAAGCAGTGAAGACCAGTAAGATGCAAACTTCTTCAAATCAGTGCAGCCTGTTGGATAACTTTTTTTTAAAAAGTGTCTTATCATGATAGTGGTTTTCACTGTGGTCACAGCCCTGGGTTATTTTATGCCCTGATGCGACTGTTGTCATTACAGCTTGTGGCTGAAAACTTGGCAGTATGGATACTCCAGATCACAATGTTCCTCCTTCATCATTTGCACTGTATTCTTGTGCTTCAGGTCTCTGCCTTGGCCTGAAGCTTGGTTCACCACAGTGTCACAACACTGTGACATTCTTACAAATCAGTACTTGATTTTTCTTTATCCAAGCCAATCTGTGCTAGGTGCTGTAAAACTATGCTAAATCTGAGACCTGAATTGTTGAAAGCTTCCTGCACTGCAGGGAAGAGGTAAATGCTGGTGATGTCTGCTTTGGCATGGCACCACCACCTTCTCTAAAAGCTTCTCCTTGCAAGAACCCCCCTCTGTCAACATGTCTCTGAAGCCAATGTGGCTTCTACAAGAAGTGTTGGACTGCCAAGGTGACATCCATGTCCTGCTGAGGCTGCCAATGGTGGCTGACAGCAACTCAAATGAACATAGAATTCCTACTCTCTGTTTTCCCATCTCTTCCTCCCTCAAGGATGGGGCTTGAAGAATACAGATTCAACCAGGAAATTATTACCTTCCCTATTTCACTGTGGTTTACCATCTACCTGTGCAGGTTTCCTTACTCAAAGTGTATTTTTGATTTTTATTCATAGGTAATGGAAGGAGTAGAAATATGCACTAGTAATCAATAGGTCAAATTTAAATCCCTTCTCCACTCCCTTCTACAATGTTCAAGAGGAATTATGACTTCATGCTCCTTAAAAGGACATGATACTAATTATGTAGCTATTATATGATAATATAATAAATGCACATAAATGTTATAAATACAAATGACTGCAAACATTGCAAAGAACTTCTGCCTCTAACTGGATCTGTGCAGCAGTTCCATCATATACCCTCCATGCTTACTCTTTTAGTGGTATAATCACTTCCCAAAGATGACAGTCATTCAATTTCTTGATATTTCCTCCAGTTTATGAAGGTTCATGGGTGAATGTGGCCCAGGTTAGCCAGAAGGGGCTGAGGGCTTTTCCCCCCAGAATTGATATTATTTTGTAGTCAAAATTTTCTAGATAATAGATGCCATAGGACTTGAATTTCAAGTTCTAAAAATTCAGTGCCTGAATTTTATAGATGTGGATATAATCTATAGGTGTGGATAGTTTTGTTTCCCTGTGCTGTAGCATTTGTAATTTATGTAAACATTGTAAAATTCAGGTACAGCTCCTCACACCTGCCCTTTTCCACTAGAATTGCATTATTAGTATGTCAGATTGATAAGGAGTATCTGTAACATGGCCAGGACAGACAGACAGACAGAGTCTGCCTCCTGTGGGGCTTTTCTCATCATTTTTGCTGCAGCAGAACATGGCCTTAGGGCAGTGAAGCCTCTCTTTCTCTGTTGTCATTGTGAAAATAATTGCAGTCACTTTGGAGCTGTAGTACTGTTTCCAACTGTACCTAATTTGTATCAGGGTCTTGCTGTGTTGTACATGTGGAAGTGGAGGAGAGGTACTTTCAGGATTAGGGTATGAGTTTGGGAAGGGGTGGCTCAGATGTCCATGTTCCTGTTCCTGGGGGCTGCTCTTTCCTCAGAGAGAGGCCTTGGCTTTAGCTTTCAAGTTGGCTGATGGGAGCTGTGTGTTTGGTCTCCTGCCAGCAAGAAGCAAGAATTCTGTCCTTGAGAACATCCATGAGCTAACAAAAGGCTGGAGTTGGCTGTATTCTGGTCTGTGGTGCATGGGGTGAGCAACCACATGGATGTACCTGTGTGTGGAGGTACAAGAGGATGTGGCGGGGGAGTGGAGAAACAGCACAATAATGTTGCCCACACTCCTGGTTGTCCCAGGTGCAAGGCATTCTGAAAATGTAAGAGAAAACAAAGTTTATAGCATAGTGCTATTTTTGTCACACTTTATTGGTTTTAATTCATTGTATGTCTATTTTAACAATCATGCAAGCTCCCAAGCCATGTGTTGCCATTCCTGCAAGCAGTCCTGCTGACTTGAGATGGGCTCCCTCCATGAGCAAGGGATGTGGACAGCAGCTGCACACCCGCTCATAGCCACCCCATTTCATCTAGAAGTTACCCAAGAGCTTCCTACAGGAGCCACTCACTGCACCCAAATAGTCTCCACCACAGCCCTGGATAATTTTTTATCTCACTCATTTCATTTTGCTGTGTGTCACCTTAGTAGAATTTAAAAATAATTCCTATATTAAGATAACAGGTGGAGCTGCTACCTGCACTATGGAGAGATGATTGTTTCTTCACAAATAGCTTTTCATAAAGCTCTGGTGAATATTTTTACAAAAAGAGACATTTGACCCAATTTGGTGTATTTTAAATATTTCCAAGGGTTTTAACAGGCAACGATTGTAATTCCAGTGAAGCTACTGCTAATCAGGAGACAGAGCTTGTGCAGAACCCTCTCCTGCAAGCAAAAACAGGCACTTAACATAATTGCTTCATAAGAATAGGATCTAGCAAAACATTGAAGGGAATGTTTGACATTTAAACATCTGGTTATTGTTAGTGGGGCTATTATTTTACCTTCATGTCAGAAAAACCTACCATGTTAAAGTTTAATTTCTCAGGTTTAGAGCCCATAAGCTTTGCATAAAAATAAGGGTTTATTTGTATGAAAATATGCTCTGTCATAGTCAGATTTTTCTTATTATTCTTTCCCTCATTCGCCCTCAGACATGGGTGTCTGAGGCTGACACATTGTCTCAGCAAATTAAGTCAAGCTGAAAGGCAAGGGTACAGCGCTAAGGCAGAGCAGCACAGCAAATAAGATTTACATTTTCAAGCAAGAGTAGTAATAGGCCATTGCATATTTTATAACTTCATGTTTATTTTCAGAGTGGTATATCAAAATAAGCATAGAAGTAATGAGACATAAGTGCTCCAACAAGCAGTTGGGGTTCATCAAGTAAAAACTACAAATTACCCTTTGGTTTTGCTGCCACCCACAGAGTTTACATCTTTAAAATACCAGCAGGCAGGTGTTGTGGCCAGAGCTAATTGGGTTTGTAGTTAGGCACATACTGCGTTTCTGTATTACAAATTATAAAGGGAATAGGCCTTCTTTTGAGTAATACACTACTTAGCATTGTGCCGTGTGCTTCAGTGTGTGAGGTGTTTGGTTCTTTGCAGAGCAAATGAAGTTTTGAACTGATTATGCTGGTGCAGATGGTTATAACTGCTTGACTGCAGGCAGGCAAACTTTGAATGCAGGGGTCCAGGTCCATTGCTGGGGTAGTATAAGAATGGTCTACAGGGCCCCAAGCTCTAAATTCTCATGACCTAAATTATCCTCCCTCTGGCTACAGTACAGTGTTTGTATACTTGTGTCTATCAGGTGAAGTTGCTGCTCTCCCTTGCTGTGCTGAACAGGCAAATTGACCTGCAACCTTTATTCTTACCTGTATTTCTGGACACAGTCTTGCTGTGTTTGCCCACACACAATGCTACTTTTCTGGCAGAAGTAATGTGGCCACAAAATCATCTGACTGGAACTGCACTTATATGCTAATTTAAGGTTTTCAGCCATTAAATGCCTGTAGCATTTCTCCCTATCTTGATATTTTTCTTTACAATGAGAGTGTCTGTGTAAATGAAGCTAGATTTATGAGAAAATTAAGTCCCTGGAGCCAATTCTCTTTTTTTTCCTTCCCCCTTCTTTGCTTTATTCTCCCATCGCAAAGACACAGTCCTTCCCTAGTACCTGATATAGTACTTCATATCCAGATACATACTGCAAGAAAGGTAAGAAAACACAACCCAGAACATAATCCTTCAACTTTCCTCCCCACAGATTCCCACAGCACACAAGCCTTGCTACAGCTCTCACAAATAGAAAACGGGTTGGGTATTTCCACCTGCCCCCTTTTGAATTGCATCAATTCTGATTATGAGCCAGAAAGAAGAAGAAATGGAGGATAGCTCCCTGCCACTCTGTGTCACCTGCGGCCAAGCGCATTTACCAGAAGAGAACCACTTGTACAGCTACACCGAAGAAGTAGATGATGATCTGATATGCCACATTTGCCTGCAACCTTTGCTTCAGCCATTAGACACGCTCTGTGGTCACACCTTCTGCACAGCCTGCCTTACAAACTTCCTTGTGGAGAAAGACTTCTGCCCCATGGACCGCAAGCTCGTGATTCTCCAGACATGCAGGAAGTCCAGCATACTAGTGAATAACCTCCTGGATAAGCTAATGGTTAGCTGCCCTTTCACAGAACACTGCTCAGAGGTTGTGCAACGTGGTCACCTTGAACAGCATTTCCAAACCCAGTAAGTTGTTGTTGATAGACTTTTGTTCACTTTTTTTTTTTTTTGGAATAGAGGAAAAAATATCGTCAATTAATACTGATCAAAATAGACAGTTAACATAAAGGAAAAGTTGTTTATTTCACTCCCAATGAACACAGTGCCATTAATTTAGAGCTGAATTTAGTCCATTTATAGTCCAAGATATAGGACTATCTTACTCTTTTTTTAGAATCAAATGCATCAATGTATGTAAGGTACTTCATGCTATTGTTAGCAGTTCTGGGCAAATACCTTGCAGATAGCTGCACAATCACAGTGTGTATGTGGTCCAAAGAGATCTGCCTGTTTTGGGAAGCTGAGCTATTATAAATATTTTAATAGTACATTAAGGGTTTTATAATTGCCCTTTCTTCAAACCTTTTTTGAATCACAAATGACCTAAATGAGAAGTAGAGCAGAAAATATTCTGGTTTGGTATTGGTCTTTGAACCCGAGTGCTCCTTTCTCCCAGGTGAGCACTCACCAGGGCACCATGGGGCTCACAGAGACACAGAGTCTGGAAGTCTGGCTGGAGTCCCCCTCCAGTCACATCCTTCCTGGTAGCCTGGACACCCTCCATCCTGCCTCTGGGAGCGACCTCTCCAGGGAGCAGTTTGGTTCCTTCCTTGCTGAGTAAAAGCTTGTGCTGCTGCTTTTGTCTTGCATGTTCTGCCTTTTGTAAGGAAGGCAGAAGGGTAAAGAGGTACTTTCAGGGCTGTGATTTCTGACAGCAGACTAACACTTTTTTCATAGCCTACGTAACAGCACCTCTGGTCTAAGGAGAGATGGGGTCTCAGATGTGCCCATTTCTGTGAGCTGTATCTGTTGCCCAGTGAAATTACTTCCCCTGAAGTTTGCAGGTGTAAATCATGGTGCTAGGTGTGTACTTCTGCATGTACAATGTGAAGGAAGCTTTGAGCAGCCAGCGTAGGGCTCCAGACTGCTTCTGGGGGCACATTCCTGTGCAGACATGGCAGTACTGAGGACCAGAGCATCACTGGTGAGCAGGCTGGTGAGCCACAGGGTGGAGGTTTGTTCACATACTTCACAATTCAGTTTGCAAGCCCATAGCTGGAAATGGCTCTGCAGCCTGCCATTCAAACAGTTGCACTGGAGTCTTCACTTCCTGAAGCACCTGGATTCTCACTAGGAATTTATTCACTTGAAGATATTCATGAAGTTATAGTGCCCTAAACAACCAAAAATATGATGATTTTGCATTACTAAACCCAAGAAAACCCGCAAACTTTAGCAATAATTTATTGATCCCTTGCAAAGGTCATGAGACCACTTTCCACATGCTGGAGGTTTGATGCTTGTGGATTTGGGTGGCCTTGTCCCCACATTTCTGGACCTGGCTTTCCCTGTGAGGATGCTTCTGGCTTATGGTGCAAGAGGCAGTGGCAGCAGGCTGCAGCCCAGGCCAGCACTGCTCTGGGAGTTCCACTGTGCTGGCTAAGGGGACAAAATAACAAAGCTGCTCATAATATTCTGTCTTAGGTCAGTACTTCTCTAAGGGGCCTCAAATGTTAATTTCAACAGAAACACAGGTAAGGGGACTGTCAGCCTTCTGGGAGCTGCTGTCACTGAAATTACGTTTCTCTACAGACTCCAACCACAAAGTCTTGAGCCCCAAGTGCAAACGCCCTTTGCTATACATGTAGCTGAATTTAATGTGAGTTAGACCTTCCTGATTGTCTGGTTTTTGGACATGATGATGCTGTGGCCATATTAGCAAAATTAACAGGACACCCATTCCCAATTTACCCCCAATCCCTAATAAATAAGTGAATCGGAATATTGTTTTTTACATGGAAGCTGCCCAGCTAGCACAACTTCTGATTTCTAGTGTTGTTTTTCCTACAGCGATATGTGCAAGTCACTCCAGTGTGAAACATCTTAGTTTCCTTTCCTTAAGGTGGTAGTAAAGGTACCCTTCACTACATATCTTACAGAATTGCAGCACTATAAACAATGATTTGACCCTGTAAAGGCCTGGCAGGTTTTATTATAGCTTTATTCAATTTACTGTTGAATGTCAGTGGCTTGGCCTGGATCTTCCCCTCAGGATCTTCAGGATCCTGTGCTTCTGGTTTGTTTGGCCTGAGCCCAAGCAGAGATAGAAAGAATTGTCTTGGTAACATATCCCCACCATCTCTGGCTGTTTCCTCTTCCCTGTGTCAGGTTCTCTGAGCCTGGTCCCAGGTTTGCAAACCTCAGGAGCAGAAGACTGGAGAGATGGAGTAGGGTCTTCCTATCCTAAAGCCTCTAATGTACTAAAGTACAAAGCACCGCTACATAGGTTGTATTTTCTTCTTTGTTACTCATGACATGGATTTTCCTTCCTCAGAATTGTTGGGAGGGCTGAGTTGCCTTTAGGCCAAAGGACAGAGACAGGAGAATAGGAAACCACAGGGAACTTCTGCTGTTGAGTGTTTCAGCTTTACAGGGGCTAGGTACTGCAATCTCACTAGCATTCCCACTTAAGGGAAGCAATAGGAGTGAACATTCTGAGTGATCCCTGAAGGTGCACTTCTTCCTTGTGCTTGCGGACACTGCACAGTACATTTATTTTTTTAAAGCACATTAATTAGTTTAATAATTAATTAATTATCACCTGAGGTATCTTATGCATCTGCCTAATTTAATTGCTGGAAATGCAGAAACCTCTCTTGCCACCCCATCTCCAATTAATGGCAAAGAGAAGAATGTTGTGCTCTGTCATGCCTAGGGACAGATTAAACATATTGAGCTGAGGCTGTTCTCTTTAACTCTGGTGAATCAGTAGAGGGAAGGGGAGATGTGTGACTTTACAAATAAAACAGATACAATAATAATCATAAATATTTGGTGTCTGCAGTTAGAAGAGTTCAGAGCCCACCTCATATCTACACAGAACATTATTGTGTTCTCAGTGAATAAATTAAAGTAGACACTGCTAGAGTCACCAGGGTGGTGAGCAGTCCTCACATTACTTGCATTATTCAAGTTCAGACCAGTCTTGGTTCTCAGAGAGAAAATGAGAGCTTGCCCTGATCAGAGATGAGGTCACTGATGGGACAAGGTGAGCTTGCTATTTTATGCTTCGTAATTGATGAGAGAACTTTACCATTTTTTTTAAACACCGGTTACCATGGAGCAGTCCTCTGAAAGCATCCTTATTTAAAATGTTTGCTCTTGCATCTTTCACAAAAAACCCTGAGAAGAGACATGTCCTTGGATTATTGCATGATTTATGTTTGTACAAAAACATCTGACTGGATTTGGGGAATTCAGACCGAGATGCAAACAGCCAGCAGTTGGCTGTGATCTTTTGCAGTGTTTTACTTTAAAAAGGTGTGGTCTTCTGATATCGCCTGCTACAAAACTCCACAGGGGGCATTTTTTCCCCCCCTTGTCAGACAGCTACACCCTTCCGTGATGCAGTTTAGCTCGTAACCCATCTGCTTGTGGGCAGTGATGTAAACATACCAGCTGCCTCTGAAGAACCACTCTGAATCCTGCAGGAGGCAGATCTCTTCCCCGAGCATCGCTCTCCTCTGCAGCATAAGTCACTGTGTCGCCAACCACGCCGTGCTGTCCCTAAACCCTCACATCTCCCCATCCGAGAGTCAGATCGAGTAATCCTCTTACAGGTCAATGATTTTTGCAGTGTAGCTTCGTTTAAGGGATTTAAGCTCGATTCATAATGTGCTACCATTGCGTTGAAATGGAAAGGCTTGCTTAGAAGGGGCTTGGCTGGCACGAAAGCGTCTCGTTGTGTGTCCCACCAGCACAGAGACACGGTGGGAAGGAGGAAACCTAGCAGCAGTGCCAGCACTGCACTGAAAATGAAGGCTCTTCTGTTACTGGTCCTACCTTGGCTAAGTCCTGCAAACTACATAGACAATGTGGGCAACCTGCACTTCTTGTACTCCGAGCTGTGAGTACGCACAGTCGCTCCGGCGTCGTGCTCTCTGTGTGTCCGTGTCACCCGAGCGGTGGGAAGGGGCTCTCCATGAGCCTTTTGGGGGGTCTGTGTGCCTGTGTGTCTGTGCCTGTGCTTACGTGCAGAGAAAACCCTGCCACGTCTTGCCAACAGCCTCGCACCGTGCTGCTTCCCATCTACAGGGCTAATAATAGCAGTACGGCCCCATGGCTTTCTGCTTTGGGAGCAGCTGAGATGTACTGAGGGAAGCTGCTTTTTGCCTTGTCAACTTGTTTTTCTGTGCCGATGTTTTAGGTGTTTGTTGTTTTGGGGTCTGTTTCCATTTCCGAATCTGTGTTTTTCCTTTATTTCATGGAAACAGACTTGTGGGGAGCTGGGTATAGGGGAGGGCATCAGGATAGACACCCCCAGTAGAGCACTGTCTGTGTATATGCATAATGTTCTGTGTGTAAAGCTGCATGCCTGTAGCAAAACGCTGAGAAGCCTTTCACCAGAAATAATTCACTTGAGACAGAAGAGAATTTTCCCGTATTTCTGTTTTTGCCCACAGCAGAATGTTATTTTTTTTCCTGTAAAGCAAATTTAACTGTAGCAATCCCTTCATTCAATATATCTTCATGTTTTTAAAAACCCACCTCGAATGACTCCATAGCTGGTCTTCCCAAACCAGAAAACAAATTTTCTCTGGTATCTTCTCTAAATGTTACTACTTTAATTTGTGCTTGAATGTTATTGTACTAGTTAATGGAGCTTTTATGGCTTGAAATATTTCTTCTATGACTAGAAATAGACTTTTGTTTCACTATGTTTTCATTAATTATATGTTGTTTCTATTTTAGCAAATTGTAAACTTTCAAGATCTTCATTGAGATAATGAATGAAATGTCTAATTCTCTCAAAAATGAAAAATTACTATATTATGCCTACAGTGGGAATGTTTTTGTAACAGTTGTGATTAGTACCAAAGAGACTAATTTTCAAAATATTCTGTCTCTTACTGACAGACAAAAATAGCAGTGTTTTGCAGAAACACAAAGTCGTCTTTTTAAATCCTTGTGTGATGTGCATGGCAACTATTAATAATTTAGTCACACTGCGTAAAACAGCTTAGGATTTCTGTATACTGTAGGTGTTTTTAAACATTTAACATATCTAGTGTTGAGTGTTGCAGCTAAATTTTAATTTGCTGGCATTTTGTTTAAGAATGTTAATTTAAAGCAAAACAAAAAAAAAACAACAAAAACCCGCAAGCAACAAACAAACAAAAAACAGTTAAGCCAAGCAGGCTACAGGAGCAATCAAGCTCAAAACAGGGCAGATGAACACTTATAATGGAAACAATGGCATCTGGGACATCTAGTTTCCAGGAAAACAAACCAATGAGATTAATCAGAGCACAGGCACAGATGCAGCCTACTTGCTTTTCTTGGGGAATTCAGGTTCACTGGCTCTCCCAGGATAAAGGGCTATGATGTACTGTAGCTATTCATCTCTTATTTATTTAGCCTTCTAACCCACAGAGATATTAGTTGTGCTGAATGTCGGCAGTAGTTCTAATGGAGTGGGTGTGGACTGGGGCTTGGACGTGCATCTTCAGTTGCCAGCAATGGGAGGTGCATGTCCCCTCTCCAGTGCCCTGCCCTGGATGCTCTCTGGCATCCTGCTGCCAGGAGTCAGTGCTCAGGGCCTCCCGCACCACTCTGTCTCTGGCCAAGGCAACAGAAACTGGGATTTACTGGAGCTGACACAGTCCAAAAGGGCACCAGGCATTTTGACTTCCTTCCAAGAATTTCTCCTTCTCCTCCATGTGTATGTAGTGCCCCTGGCTGCTGCTGGATGCTGCTCAAGGCGTTGATATAATAATCAGCAGGATGGATTCAATGTCCTTTCTAATAACAGCAGTTGAAAGGAAAAGAGAAATATTGCTTTCAGTCCTCTTTAATCAGTTTACACAAATGTTATGACCTACAGGTTGCTACTTCAGTTGCCTGGGCACTTGGACATTTTTAATGCAAAGTTTTATGAGTAAAACAGATAAGCTGCTAGTGTCCAGGACAGCCTGACACCCAGGAGCACAGGTTAACTTCTGCAGAACTTTTGTACCCCAAAGCAGCTTCGTAAATCTTTCCTCTTGGCCAACTGAAGAGTCCCTGATATGTGTAGTGTGTGCGATGGCTTGCACCATGACTCAAAACTAGACCATAGTAGGCAGAAAGCATTTTTTTCTTTATCACACTATCTCTGGTTGCTGGTGAGTGCAAATACTGGCCTCCGTCAGGACTCATTATTTTTTTGGCTGTCAGCCACCAAAGATACCAGTTGAGGAGGAAGAGTGGGATGATGGGTTCGCTAGCAACAAGGAAAGAGCTGGACGACAGTGGGGGAATGCAATTACCAAAAGAGAAAGAATAAGGGTTCTGGGATGCACGCTGCCCTCTCTCATACACAGTCCATCTCTTCCCTTCTACTCTGTTCAAAGATTATGGGTTTTGTTTTGCATTGCTGAGGTTTGCTTTAGTTCCTGGGCATTTTTGTTCCTAAATGTGGAATGGGCTACTTGGAGAATGGGGATTACAGCATAGCACAAAACCCATCTGGAGAGGCAGGCCCTGGAATCCAACTAAGAAATAAAGAGGTTTTAGGAGATTTGAAGAGGAGAAATGAAGTTGAGGAGAGGCTGTGCCAGATCTTTGCACTTAAGCTGGGTGCCACACAGGTAGGAAAGTGAGGTATGTGAATGTGACGTAGTGGCACTTTATGGGATAGATGTTGGGTGCCACTATTTTTAGTTTTCTATTAGCAATCTGATAATTACAGGTATTCCCGGGAAGCAAATACCTGTCTCCTGATGTTGTCACCTGCACTGAAACCACTTTCCTGGCTATTGTCTGTTGTCCTTCCCTCAGCAAATGTCTCAAAACAGATGTTGTTCCTGTCCTTGCTCTTTGCCAAATTGTGAAGAGCAGCATGGGGAAAGCCAAGGTTCTCCCTCTTGAGGAGAAGCCCATGGAAACATCTGACAGAAGAGCAAGAGAAACCCGTGAGATCTGCCTTGAGGGTTCTCTGGGAGATGGTGGGGTGTAGCCACACCTGCCCAATGTCTCTCACCATTGTAAGGGTCTATATGGGTGTTGAGGTAATGCTGCCCAGGGTCTGTGCCTTCTTCTTTATATACCCCCAAAGACTTTAGAAGGCATCTGCTCTCTTTCTTTCTTATTTAACATATCTTCAGAAAGGAAATACTTGCTCCAGCACTCTTCTGGGTTGAGGTATGTTATTCCCTCCAGTTAAAAACACAGTATGTGCATGAAGAGGCAGCCTGTGGTCACTCTTAGGAGGCTTTCCTGAGTGTGATGACCTGGTGGCACTGGTCACACCATTGCTATCCCTCTCACTTCATAGAACCAGCTGTGCAGCAGGGTATTTCTCAATAGCAGGATTTTCTGCACCTTTAGCTCAAAGAGTGACTTAGAAATAAAATTGAGTGGAAGGAGGTGGCAAGACTAGGCAGTAAATATCCTCACTTTGTCTCCCTAAGGATATCAGTCACATGACAGTGCGGGGTGGCTTTTAACCTCATCCCAATCCATCACATGGCCAGGCTGGCTGAGCAAGCACCGGGGATGGTGCTGGGCATTGCGTGTGCTCAGCACAGGTCAGCACTGGGGAGTCCTTGGCAGCCACTCTTGCTGGCACTCTTTCCCTCAAAGGATTAAACAGCTCCTGGCCTTAGTCCCTGCTGGTAATACATCAGCTAGATCTACCCCACTAATCTGAACCAAGCCATTGTTTTTCTAAAATCATCGGTTTGTTAGGTGGAAATGCACAACCTACTCCAATGTGTGAAAGAAATTATTTGCTTTTCTTACCCTTCTTGAGTTTTGCATGAAACAGTCAAAAGAATCTCATCATATTAACTGGATTGAGTTTCCCCATATAACTTTTTTACAATAGTTACTCTCTTAAATTTCAAATCAGCATTTTGGGCTGGAATAGCCAGTAAAATTTAGTTTATTTGTTTATTCAATTTATAAAGAAGAAATGCAGGTGCCAGCTGTCTTCTAGTGCCCTTGTGCATATCTTTTTTATGGTAAAAACAATGAGGTGCGCTCTCCCAGCACCCTTACAGTGCTGAACTTAACTGTGCAGCCAACTTCTTTAATTTCTGTTCAGCTCAGTGGGGAAACCTGTGTCTGGCTTCAAGTCTATCCTTGTGAAATTAGCCACACAGAGGGTGGGGAGCACAGGCTGTGCAATACTCATGACAAAATTGATAAGCCTGGAGCACCTTTTGGGCTCAGGTGTTAGTCCACTGTAAAAGCCACGTGTTTGCCTCCTTACTCTGTGCAAGGCTGCGTTTATGGAAATCTATGTTAAAGCTAAACTGTGAGGTTAATTAAAGCTGAAAGTGCTGGAAAGAAAGGCTTGAATGGAAATATTCTCGAATGAAAATATAAATGAAATGTTTAGGATATCTACATTAAATAGGCAGGACAAAGTACACTGAGGTAAAATTCAGAGGGTCTTTTCCAGGATAGAATTGGATGTCTCTTGGAAAGCAGAGCTGAGGTGAATTAAAACAGAAAGGCATGAGTGTGTCAAGGGCTACTGTTAGCTTCACCCCCACACTACAGCTTCACAAAGGCACCAAACATGGAGATGGTTTTCCTTCAGAATTCTGATTTCTCCCCTAAAATCTCCAGCAAAGACCTACTAGTGTGCCTTTGTCAGCCTAGTCCCTCACTGCAATTAGCCTGACTCCACTCCACCAGCTCTCTCCCTTGTCCTTCTACTTTTGTCCTCTGCTTCATCCCTCTTCTGGTCCTTACCTTTGTTTATTCCCCTCCTCTTTCATGCTTTGGTCCTGCCTCTATTGTCCTCCTTTGTATTTCCAGACTTTAGATTTGCACAGGGAACCTTGAAATGTTAGTACAAATAAGCCCAGAAAGCCCTCAAGTAGAATTTCATGTAGGTGAATTGCAAATATGCTGTATTATTGTTAAAAGTACAAAAAGAGTTGTAATCTAAACTCTTTGTTTTGAAGTGCCCAAACTGAATTTTTAAAATATATTGTGTTGCATTCAAGAGTGTTTTGTGTCAGTGTAGGACTGCAGCAGAAAGTTGTACTTTAATTGGCTGTAGATGTCTGGGTCTGGTGACTCTTTGGCCAAAGATTCATTGCACTCCTTTAGCAGCACAGTGGGGCCTGGGTTTCTGTCCCATCTTCTGCCACCCTCTCACAGAGATGGTACCTTTCCTCACCAGCACATCCTTCCTGGCTCCTCTGCACAGCTTAAAGAGTGCTGAGTTTCTGTGGTATGATTAAGTGTTACTGATTAGCAATTTTTTTCCCAGTGCTGTGATTCTAGGTCCAGAAATAAATTTGTCTAGGACAGCTCCAGAAACCAAAAACCCCATGAGAGCATTAAGATTTTTCTGGTTCTGCCTGGGAATTTTGCGTGTAAGGAATATTGACCTTTTAGTTATAGATTGAGAAAGATCCTGCTTCATTTCCTACTATGCATGCAAGAAAGTTACCTTTACTCCATTCACAGCTACCGCACACATTTGAAATCAGAATTAGACCCTTTATTCTTCTGGACTGTTTTCTCAAGGTTTCTCACACCTTTGGAAAAGGCTGACATTGGCCAGCGTCTATCTCAAAAAAGACATTTTGTTGCCAAAGGTAAAACCTGAGCCAGCCAAAAAACTACTAAAACCCTGCCAAGATGGAAAGGCAATGCAACGATTATGGTTGGCAGAAAGATTTCTTTTCATGAATGACTTATGTCTCAATTGTGTTTGATTTTTCTGTAAGTTGCTCTAAAGAAGGGTGCTTACATACCTGGCCCATGTAAGAGGAGCATGGAGGGGTTAAACCTTTAACCCATTTGGAGGCTCCCTCAAAACAGGCCGTGGAATGGGGACCAAAGAGGGCAAAGCACCGAAGGTCTGGTGGGGTAGGAGGAAGGAATGAGGTGGTAGGACTTGCAGGAGGTCAGTGATTACTCACAAGCAGCAGACTCTGGTTTCTTGTCTGCCATTCAGCCACATGGGCCGTATGCTGCAAGTTTGGCCGACCTCCGCATCTCTCTGACAATTAACCTAGTTTAACACTGGCACTGGCAGCATGACAAGGATATTTTTCCTTGAGCTATTTCTCTGACAAATCTGCCAGAACTGGTCTGTCCTGCAACGTGAGGATAAGCACTGCTCTTGCAGAGCTCTTATGCCTGTCGTAGATTAAATCCTGCTCTGAACACTGGTACTGAGATCAGCCACGAGGCAGCTTGTTACACTGCAGGGAAGCAGACTAGTAGGTCTTAGGGTCTTCTTGAATATCTTTAACACTCTTGACCTTTTGGGGGAATCTGCCTACAAGGTCTTCAGTCCACAGAGTAGCCAGCTATATTTCATGTCCTTCTCCACAATAAGAGCTATTGTTCAGGAACTAGAACAGATTTTCTGCATTTTGGCATGTGGTAGCATGTCTGAACTGCCTCCCTGATCCATGGAGTAACTGGGTACACAAGGATGCCAACAAGCACAGGACACAAACCCAGAGGTTTTGTAGTAACATCACCAGCAATGTTGGACTAATTGCTAGTTGCTGTGTGGCAACGTGCAGGTGACTTCTTGGAGTTTCTCATCTCAAAAGAAACGTCCAGGCTGGACCCTCTATGTTGAGCTGGCGCCTCAGTTGGAGGTATCTGTTAGTCAGTGACATGTCACATGTCATGATTAAATCCCCACTACCACCAAAGAATTCCTGGTTTGGATCTGAACTCTGTTTAGGGATTAAGATAATGAAATAATTCGTAACATTTTAAAAAGCTGAATGAACCCCTTAGCCTTAGCCAAGTTGCAGCTGGTAAAGACTGCATTTCACCAGAGAATCCTTGGGCTCTCCCTAGAACATGCTGTATCCATTCATTTAATGTATTGATTGACAACAGATTTTGAATACGGACCAAGGCAAGTTCAGCAGCAGCCCAGTGAAACGGCTGGAGATTTCAACAGATGTGAAACTTCTGCACAAAGAAAAAAATCTGTAAATCATCCATAACTTTTACATGTTCTACAATATTTTGTCCCCATATGAAAGAAAGGAGGCTGACTGTAACAGTGGGCAAGTCAAGTCATATATTCAGGAAGTTTCTTTGTCATTTTGATTGGATTTCTGCTGGTAGCATCCTCAAATTTTATTGATAAAGTCTTGTTCTCCTCAGCAGTGCAGGCAGACAACCAGGTTTGTAACAATGACACGTTGCCACTGTCTGTATCTGCTCCCATTCTCTCTTTTTATCAAGGCACTGGGCTGAGTATAGAGAATACCTGGGAGAGGAGTAAGAAATCACCATTGATTCCTCTGTGTTAATGAAATTGTCTTGCTCCATAACATTGCTGTGACACATGGTATGAAGCAGGCTAAGACAAGATATTTTCAGTTACTGCAGCCATCTTAATTTTATTTTGCTCTTCTACTAACTGACTGCTTATTATTTACCTGAATAATATAAAGTAAGTGAATAAAATGCCTTTAGATCTATAAATTTCAGCTACAAAATTCAATCATTAATGTATTACTTTGTAACTTGTTTTTCTCTCCTCAGCTCTCTTGAAATCATGTTGGCAGGAAGTGTTTTAGATCAGCAAGTCATTTCATGTGCATGTATTGTGAGCTTACACTCTCTCTATATTACGCATTGCAGTCCCATCATTCACTAGACAGTGTGCAATATATCTTTAATGTAGAATTTCAATAATTTAGCTACCTCTTCAATAGAAGGCAGGGGAAATATGCTCCAAGTGTTCTATTCTCCTTTCTCCTCTGCAGAACTTACTGAATGGATAAGATTAGTAAACTTATGGCCTGAGTTTTTTTGTGTTTTATTAAGAATAGACAGTACTAATTTTGAAAGCATAATTCAGGTATTTTCTTTCTCCTCCCATGTGTGATAAGCGTTACTGTTATGTTATTTTTAATCATTTAGCACTGGTGATATTCCACTGGTTTTAACTTTCTTTCCCATGTAAAAAGGAGTAGTGGGATGGTGTCATAGAAACATCCACAGAGACCTCTTCACTTGTGGTTTTTATAATTCAACAGTATGAAAGGTCAGAAAGCATCCCTTGTGGAGCAGGCTCTTGTGGAGAGGAGATAGGCATGATTAACCAATCTGTCCCGTGATCCATGGGAGACCACTGGAAGCAGAGAATAAGCTGTGCTGCAGCTATTATTTGAGGATGTGTAGGTTGATATGGATGAGCAAGGCTGTTTTGCTTGACATGTATGAACATCTCCTGCCAAGAGACTAAATTACATCAGAAATAAGTGCTCTGTATGAAAAGCACATGTTGCAACTCAGCCCTTTGCCAGGCAGGTTTTGCAGTGGGAGCAGAAATCCCAGGAGTTTGTTGTGGCTTGCCCTTGTCAGCTCCCAAAGGAGCGTCACCTCTGGTTCTGATTTAAACAGTTGGCCCATCTCTCCTTCAGGCATTACTACCTGATTTGTTTTTACAGCAGGAAGATGGCACTGCTGGAAAAAGGATGAATAAGATTATTTTTCAAATGCAGTGTGTATATACTGGTGTTTCCTTTTTTTGTTCTTGGTACTGCTGTGCGTTGCTATGCCTGGGGTTGCCACTGGGATCTGTTGAGGGGATACAGAATTGAAAGTGCCAGTTGCTGCTGCTTTGCTCCAACCCAGATTGTGATGGAAATATTGATGCTAATAATATTAGTAAATCAGCTTAGCTGTGCTGAGAAGGTTCTGCTGTGGATGCCCAGTAGTATCTACTGTGACCCATGTCATCCTTGTGCCTCCCTGTGTCAGCATGGACCCTGCCATTAGATTGGCAGAATCTTGCACATCTTACACAGCCCCCAGTGCTGGGGGAATGCTGTGTTCTCAACATCTGCTTTCTGCCTGTGTCGTGCTGTCATGGGTCAAGGATATGGCCAGACAAATGTACTTTCCTTGGTGCCATGTCTGTAAATTTTCTTACTGTCCATTTTTAGATGGCATTTAAATTTTGCATATCTTGAATTTTAGTGGATTGAATGTGTGCTGTTTCTAGCAAACGTGCTGCTTTCAGTGTCTGCCCTCAGAGGAGATTAAATTCCAGTACGTTTTTGTTTTATTCTTCCAAGGTATGAGTGTAATGAATTTGGACAGTAATGGTTGCTGCATTTCACTTTTTTTTGCTCTTTCCCCAGTAGCCTAAGTATCTGTAAGTTTGAAGGCACTTACAGTTATGGTCTTTGAGTTCAAAATAAATCAGAAGAGAAGAAATCAAAACAGGACACAGCATCTAATAAGATATATTGTATACGTATAAACTTGCACTTAATAGGTTGAGCTGAGAAAGCAAACAAATGCAGTCTTTCAGATCTGCCTTTTTATATAATCTAGGCTCAAATAATAGTGAAGTGACCCAAATGACCAAAAGAAATTCATGAGGGGAGGCCAAGACCGAGTAACCCCCTTCTGGAGCTTATGAGCTGTAATCCAGATATTAAAAAAAAACATTTGCTCCTGTTCCATTTACCTCACAACAAAATGTCATGTCCTGTCCTCTCCTGTCCTCTCCTCTCCTGCCAGCAGATGCTAAGTTATATGCTCCATATTTTTGCTAAGTCAGTTTTTGCAGAGAGGTTAACAGTCTCTTTCTTAGAGCTGAAATGCATTTCACAGATTTGCTTTTTGTTAAGGGCTGCTAATTGTTGCCATGATCTTCCTGTGCTATGTCTCCTCTGTTTTTCAAATCTCCAGCAAACAGAGGTTGACAACCAACACAAAAAATACCGTAGTGATTTTGTGCCCTGTGGTGCTTTTCAACTCCAAGAGAGCTCACGACAGTAAAAAGGGTTTAGCCTGTAATGAAAGTGTTTGATTTGTTTGCATGTTGGGTAAAAATAACAGTTTGCTCTTAAATAGGTGCTTATCTTTTTACAGTGTTATGTAAACTGTCTGACTACCTGCCAAGTATGGATTGGCTGCTTCTGCCCTATTTATCTTTTAAGAAAAGAGGCAGGTTTGAGTCTTTAAATAGGTTCTTCTGTGGGTTCTCTTGACAAGACTTGTAAAACTCATTTAGACTCTGTCATCACCAGTACCAGGCTGTGTTTTGGTTTCATTAGCCATTTTCCATGTGACTGCTCCCAGCTACACAAAATCTTGGTCTTTCTCTTGTTTCCTCTCAATTCCTGTTTTCTTTACACCTCTTCTCTTGCCTCTTGCCTCTTGCCTCTCCCACACTTCTGCCTCACTAGGTTCAGCCATACCAAATGATCAAGGTTACCAGGGAAATGTGGCTTTGAACACTGAATAGCATGACAGTAACATGTTTCCTCTGTCGGCTAAAGGAGAACTGAACTGGTTTAAAAATATTAGGTGCCCTTGGGTTGAACTGCAAATAGAGATCACCAACTGTAATTTCAAAACCACTTGAAGTTGGGAGGCTCAATCAATCCATTGATAGACACTTCTGTTAAGGCTGCACAAGCCATGTCCTCATTGTTGTAGTGGTGGCAAGACCCTGTCTGCATCCTTCTCATCTGTGTGATAGCGAAACAGTCAGTGAAAGGATGATTCACTTGAATGTTTCTCTTGTTGAAGGAGAGGAGAGAAACTGGCTGAGTTGATCTGCCAAGGACCTTTGTGGTTGACTCCAATGGTGCTGAAGACACCATGCCATGTGCTCTCTATTACCTTGCACAGTTACAGCACTGCAAAACTCTGAGCTGATTATGTTTCTTACTTTAAATTTGTGAATTAATGTTATGAGTAATGCATTGTGAATTTAAGCTGTAGAACTTAACTCCAGAAAAACATGTGGAGCTGAATGCTAAAGGCAAGGAAATCTTTATGGGTTGACCAGATTTGCTAAGACTCCCTTTACACTGCTTTCACTTCAGCAGTCTTGGTGAATTCTAAACATTTATCTGTTAGACTAAACATAGGTTAAGGCAGGCCATGGAAATAGCTCAGCTGAAGAGCTGACATCTAATCAGTTTTATCAACTGATCCTCTGCCTAGTTAAATTACCATCTGGACTGAAATTCTTAAAAGAGTTGCAAACTGTCCTATGAAACCTACTGCAAATGGTGAGAATAAAATAAGCCAAAAAAAAAAAAAAGGGGTCATAAGTTCTCTCCCTGTGTAATTCAATTCCTCTTGCTTAGTTGATTTGTTTAGTTCCAGAACCTTGCTCTAGTTGTTCTGTCTGCTACTCCAGTATCCAGACAGAGGCTGCTATGCAAGAAGTTATGAAAACAACCATATCAACCTGCTTGATTTTTACCTCAATTAACTTAGGTCTATACAGGTATTACTCCACTGACTTCAACAAATTACACTGTTGGATTTAGTTTGAATCAATTTGGAAGAAAGCAAGGTTTTGCATACATGGGAAAAATGCTTTCCACACCTATAGAGCAGAGAGATAGAATAGTAGGGATCCAAAACCACATTTTTGAGAAAGGAGCATCTAACCACACTAATTCACACCATGCACTCTTTAGCAGAAACACCAATTTTGAAAAGCAGAACATCCCTCGAGGGCATGTGGGAGAATGAGTTGAAACAATATAAATAACATGTCATGGACTCCAGCTTCTGCAGTCTTTGTGACAACCACTCCCTCCCTCAAAATATACACACCCCTGAGTGGGAGCTTTGTAAACCCTCAGACTGCACTTCTGTGCCTTGTGACAATAGTAGTTGGATGACAACAGATCTTTAAAAGCAGTGACTTTTCTCACACTTCTTTTTTTTTTCTTTTAAGTTTTTTAAAATTTATCTCCCTGCATTGGCAAACACAAATCCCGTGACTTTATCCCTGACCGGAAAGTCCCTTTGGAGAAGCATGTCTTCAGGAGAGTAGCAGGACTTGTGTTAAAACTGACCCACTGCTGAATAGTCAGATGTGCTGCTGAAGGGCCAGGGCGTGGAAAGGTGCCTGTTTGTCTCCAGCTCTGAAACTTGTAAATCTTTGTAAGGCCCACGCATGGAGCCACAGAAAGCTTCAAGGGGTTTAGGGGTAAACAGGCTTGCAGCCAGTCTTTCAAATTACTGAAGAAGCTGTACAGCATAGCTATAGGCTAAGGATTAATCCTGGTCCCCTCTCACCATCTCTCATTGACCACAGCGATGGGGATGAAGCAGGAATCAGTTTGATGTATCCATTTCACCTCAGTGTGCCAGGCATAGGGAAGCAGAGGGTTCAGGTTTGGTGGTTTTTTTCTGTTGTCTGAAGGGAAAGTCTGGGCTTACAGTTTCTTAATTCAAAATCTTCCATGTGATTCTTTTCCTCATGGAAAAAAATATCTCCTGGCAGTGCCTGAGAGTGGGGTGTGGTACCATGTGACACACCTTCCTCTGTCTGTCCCCATCCTCCTTCCTGGGCAGGCTGTGGATACAAAGGAGGACAGGAGAGAGTGCATGTCCATCTGACACCTGCTTTGGCTTGCTGTATGGGCATACACTGGCAGTACTTCAAAACAACTTTGAGATACTCTTTTGCCTCTGAAGGTGTGTGACTTTCTGCAGAACCCAGGAACAAAGAGAATGTGCTGTTTTCTCTGGGACAACTGGCCCAAGGGGGCAGACACGGGAAGAGAGCTAGAGTCATAGGTATTACCTGAAATCCTCCCGTGACATTCTGTAGATGTGGCTGTGACTGTGCAGGAGAGAGCTCATATAGGGTTATCTCTGCTGCAGCATCTACAGTGAGCCACAGCTATGCTCTCCTTTATCAGAGAAAAAGAGAAACTGGATGATAAGTAATTTTATAATTTACATGTCTGTTTTTCAAGTAGTGTTTGCTATTAGGAAAGTTAGTCAGGCCAGGGCTTCCTGAGCAACGTTTTTGAGAAAAGCTTATGACCATGTGAAGCATTATTCTGGAACCACCTATTATACTTTCTGATGATGACAACTCCCTCAGCACCTTTTTTCTTCCTCTCTGACATTTCCAAAAAGAGCAGCTGCACTGCTTACAGTCCCCTGTGCCAGGGAAGCAGTTGCTGATGTTTTCCTCCCCTCCCTTCTGGCTGCTTTGCAAAGAATGCTTCTTCCAGGTCTTCTAAAAAAGTCACATTGCAGAGAAATGATCCTTACCTTTGCAAGCCATTGGTGAGTTGTCAGGCTGGGCACAGAAGTTCAGGTGACTCATGATTCTGCGTCTTTTGCAACATATGGATGCAGTGACATATTTAGTAACGCATGATGTTCAAAGTCCCAAGCTCTTTTGTGCTTTTAGAAGGTGTTACTTTCATTCTTCTCTCTCCTTTTTACTAAACATTCCAAGGGAATGAAAGTGCTCTTTCTACAGTTAGGGCTTTGTGGTGATGCTTTAACTCTTAGTGCTTTCTGTGCTACAGTGGTTTAAAGAGCCAAATCCTGTGTAGTGGGAGACAGCGAATAAAAACCCATTATAAGCAAAAAAGACTTTTTATTACATATTAAACAAAGCAAACTTGGCAACTAGTTTTCAAGATGTTGCATACTGAGAGGTAGACCCTGGGTCTCTTTGAGACACGATGAAGCTTGAACGATGAAGCATTTGGCATCCAGAAGAAAGGGTGGTGAAGGAAGGGCAGGAATTATCCTGAAAGGGTGGTTTGAACATACAGAGAAGGCAATCCATAATAAAGTTAGTTGCGAAGTGACAATACTATTCTTATTCTAGGATAGCTTCTCTGGTGAATGCTCTCATTCTGGAAGGGGGATGTCTCTAGGGAAGCTATCTCAGATGTGTGTGTCTACACATACAATATACATAGCATGCCTGAGGTATCATTCCACAAGCACCACAGTAATCATGTACTTCCCTGTTCAGACAACTCCTAGGAAGCAGCCCCACCTCTGTAAACTGAATGCAGTTAACCTTTACGGAATACTTTGTGCTCCATTTTGGAAGTTCATCTTAATGCCAGTACCTAAGTATGCAGAAAACTCTGCAACACGGTGCTGTAGCATCTTCAATTAGCTTTTAAAGAAAAAGAAAATAATTTGCCACGAGGCGGTTCTGTTTACAATCCCTAATTGTTAGGTATTTATTTACCTTTCTTCTTCGTCCTTTTCTCTCTGTATTGCACTCTTGTAAACACACAGTGCTGAGTATCTGGCATTGCCCTTCAGGAAGCACACTTGCTTCAGGGCAGTAAAAGAAGCCTCTCAGAAGCTGAAGATAGGTAAATAGGTAAACTGCAAACCACTGGTCTGTTTTTCACGCTGTGAAAAATTACTGCAACAGGAACCCATGTCTCAATTTCTAATATAAATATTTAAATGCACTATGAATTTTGTTTAGTCTGCCTACCGACTTTTTTTTAATCCTCAGTGTCCATGTCAGACTGAGGTGGATATTTAGTAACCATTGGGAAACTTCTCATTGTATCTGTAAGATTTCTCTCTCTTATATGTCTTGTCAAGCCAGCTGCATTAACAGAGTGCCGTGGTTATATTTACATGAAGCAAGTAGGATTTGTTTGATGTATGTCTCAGTCAGGGCTGCAAACATATCCAATGCCCCCAGCATGGTGCTGTCCACTGGACACTAGTATACGTGTCCAGCTGAAGATCCTGTCTTTTGATGATGTTTTGGGTCACCTTGAGTGATGCCTTTGATATGAAAATTAGCAGATGATGAGCCATGGCATGATCATGCTGCTGGAAGTTAGATTGCCAGCTGCCTTCTGAAGGACCAGGGTCATCTCAGTTTTAAGAAGACAGATGCAATTATCCCCATCTCAGAGCTGATAATGAAATGACATCATTTCCAATGCCACCTTGGTTTTCCTTCAGGGAGTCCATCATTACTGCTAACAAGACCCAAGTCTACTTAAATTATGACGTTAACAAAATCACAGCCTGGGCTGGAACAGCCTCAGGCACAGAGGCTGTCTGAGTCACCCAGATGCCACAAACTGTCACACAGAATTCACGGTTTGGATTCAATTCAGGACAGGCTGTCACACAGCAGCCCCAACCCATTTTGTGGGAGCAGCAAGGTCAAGCAGGATGTTCCTTCTCCTAGGACAGCAAGAGCAAGGCCACTGTCCTGTGTTACCCAGGGAAGCATAATTGCAGCTCATGCTCGAGGTTCGGTACTCCAAACCTGCTGCTCAGGTTTTCCCACCATGTTCTAGGTGCCCAGCTGTACACATGATATTTATATTTTAAAACTGAAAGCAAGACCAGTCATTAGAGCTGGAATATTGAAATGTCCAAGGCGGCAGTGTTGTAAAAGGGAAAGGAAACTGCAGCCTCCTAAAGAACATTCCGTGCTTTTTTATTGTATTTCCAGTATACTAGTTGGATTAATACAAAAGTTAATGTGCTTTGTAACAGGACAGGAAGAAATGACCTCCTCTTATCCTGAAGGGGCTTTCTAAAAATGGAATAATTAAAGATAAAAAAGCAGTGAGAAAACATTGTTAATGGGGCCTACAGAGAAGCCAGAGAGGGACTCTGCCAGGGACTGTAGTGACAGGATAAGGAGTAACAGGTACAAATTGAAAGAAACAAAACCTAGGTTAGATGTAAGGAAGAAATTATTTACTATGAGGATGGTGAGACACTGGAACAGCTTGCCCAGGGAGGTTGTAGGTGTCAGCAGTTTTCAAGGACAGGATGGATGGATAAGGCCTTGAGCAACCTGGTCTAGTGAAAGGTGTCCCTTTCCATGGAAGGTGGGGTTGGGACTAGATGGTCTTTTAGATTAGTTCCAACTTCAACCATTCTATGTTCTTCTTTTATTTATACGATGCAAAAATAGCATGAAATTTGAGAGCATAGAAGTGACTAAGGAAGCCTAAAGAAACATGTAACATCTGTAAGCAAAGAAATGTGAAGGAGCAACAGCCTGAGAAAAATTGGTTTGAAGGAAGGTACAGAGCAAAACTTGTTTTCTCCTCCTACTTTTTTTCACAGGGAGTAATATTGTTCACTGGAACAACATCCCCAGGGATACAGTAGGTTTCCCATCAACTTAATTTTTCAAGATGCTTAAGTTTTATCACTTCAGATAAAAGTTTTATCACTTAAAGTTTTGGAGAGGATGCTAGATAATCTCATCTAGGCTTCCTCTCCCATGAAAGGTTGGACAAGATGATCTGTTGTGGGCCCTTCCAGTCTAAGCTCTTCTATGATTTTATGGTACTTTTCTTTGTCAGGGATATGTATTTTGTGTTGTTAGTAATATGGTACCCACTTCTGAAGGCATCTTTTGTCCTTTAGGGCTTTCAAGGTTGAATACTTGCTTGCACTCTAATTTGTGTTTTATTCATTGATTCACCAGTAATATCCTGGTGATCTGAGAAAATAATACAGAGCTTTTCAGGGAAGTTCTCAGCCTCTATCTGAGGCCTCTAAGGCCAGTTCTTCAGCTTCAGACTGGAGGTGGGCTTGCATGCCTTGATGGTATTGCCAGACTTTCCCTAAGATTCTGGCTGGACTAAGGAGAGTGTCTTTCCTATGAAACTCTCTCAAATTCAACTGAAAACCACAGCAGACTCTAAAGCAGGACTCAGTTTCTCCCTCTCTATACCAGTATCAGTTTTTCATTTGGATGCAGCATTGGTCTCTCTCTTTCTTAATTCACCTCTCTGAATAAGCTTCAGCAGGAGGAACAGAAATCAGCCTTATCCCAACTGAAGCCCTAGTGGTTAGAGCACTCCTGAAAACTGAGGTGTGAGGGTGTGAGCTCCTTCAGCCTCCCCTGCTAAGCAGGAACTGACAGTGGTCTGCATACAGCAGAAGGGAAGCCACACCACTGCTGTCTTGGGTGTTTTCCATGACATTGAACACAGCACTGCCTGTAGGTGCCTATGTGGGGAGAAGTGTGAGTGGATTGGGCTTTTTTCAGATTCAGGTAAAGGAATTCAGGTTAAAAGTATTTCTGATAGTTCTGTTACAAAAGTTTTCAAAAAATTTTTTTTCACAGTTTTTACAGCATAAGTGAGCATTTCCTACTATGTGAGCTTTCAGGAGACTATAAACAACATTCCAGCCATACTTGTGCTGTGGCTGGATTTGTACTTTCTGAAGCCCTTAAATATTTTTTCAATGTGTGTTTATTTTAATGGATGGGTGAAATATCTCACTGAAATATCTCATATTCAACTGGGTGGAACCCATAAAACACAAGCAGTGAAGATTTTTGCATGCCCAGTGGGTCTGGGGGGATTTGTTCTGAAAGCTGGCTTGTGATGTCCCTCTGATCCACCCTCTTCCAATCATACATGTGAAAGAGAAGACTGCAATGCAGTTTACTTATAGGGCTGATTTGGGGTCCTTGTTGAATATTAGACATCAGATCTAATAAGAATATGGGAAACATTTGTGACACCTTAAGGAGCTACTTAGTTGTACCAGCAGAAACATTTGCTTAACTCTCAGACAGACATCTGACAGGGATTTCTGTGGTTTTTCAACTGCTGAGGTGTGCTGAGACCCCCTTTTTTGTGACCTTCCCTATGAGGAAGCAAAGATGCGTTTAGAGCATGATATACATATCATACCAAGATGTATTAGCAATATAATTCAGATATTCATGCTGACCTAAAAGAGATCTTGTGCAACTTTTGAGTCACAGCAGTCGGAGGCAAGCACCACCACAGCTAGACCTGTGGATAGCTGTCCACAGCATGTTCTGGGAATAAGATGGTGTAAAGACAGTAGCTCCACTATTTCCTATAATTTCAAATGCCAGTGGAGAGCACAGTAGTAAACCCAAGCCTTGGGTTGAAAACATCTTGATACTGTACACAGTGTTCTCTTTTTATTATATCTAGGCACTTACGGGCACATGTTACTTCTTTTTGCCAATAGAAGCCTCACACCTGCTCCCAGTAGTGCTGGCTTGCTGAGTCTGTGACATAGCAGATATTGTAATTAGTTTTATTTTAAAAGCAAATGCATGCTAAGTATGTGTAAATACAAAGTTTCTGTCTGTCAGGCTTTTCTGTCTGTAGCTGCAAGAATTCGGGTTAAGCCGATCCTGTCAGTCTTGTTAAAAAACCAACCCCGCTTGTCCCATTGCAAACATATTTTGCTCACTGCATCATACAGTTTTTATAGCATAGGTGGGGATGGTAGGAGGGAAAGACAATGCTGCGATATTAAGTTCCAGGAGACTAGTTATACCTGTTGAATATAATCCAGTGATCAAAAGACTGAACAATCAACATGAAAAGCATATGAATCAATAGATTGAATGCTTATTCTTAACATTAATTATATGTGTACCTACATAATTTGAAAAAATGTAGTATACTGGATTGTGTGGTACTATGAGAAAGAGAATTGCAATGCCTCAAGAATTCCTTTGTCTTTGCAGTTGTTATTTTTGTCACAGATAACATGATTTTTGCAGCATTTTTTGAGTCTTTGTGTATATATGCTGTGACTTTCCTTAGGCTCATTAAGTTAATGTTCAAAATAAGGAATATTTTTAGTGATCCTGCTGCAGCTTCATTATATACGTTCTCAATTCATAATGTAAAAAAGTTGCATTATCCTTATTTTATTAGTAGGAGGCAAAATCAATGGTCAAGAGTGCTAGTTCTTTGAGTGGTCTTGGATGGACTTGAAAGGCAGCTATGAAGCTCAGAGCTGCTCATGCTCAGGTCTTATGCTGCTTTCTAAATACCCAACTGATACACATTACTTGTGCTTGCTCCCTCATGTACAACTTCTGTAGATAAAATAATGTACAAATGTTGCTAAGAATCTACATTTTCCATGAAGAAAATGCCCTAATTTGTGCTTTCTCATTTTCGTGTGGAAAAAACGTTCAAGTTTGACTCTTCTTTAAGTGGTAAAAGCTGAATCTTTAAAATTTGTTTTATAGGTAGCAATACAATTCTGAAAGGTGATGAAAGCACTTGGTAAAGTTTTCATCAAGCTCCACTTCTGCTGAAGTCAAGAGGAGTTTTTAGTACTTCAGGACTTTAGCACAGCACTTGGACAGGAACAGCGGGTTTAAATTATGTGTTATTTGTTGAACACTGTAAGTATCTCGAGCCATCAGCAAGGTTTATGGACTCTCACCAGCTCAAAACTGCTAGTCCCGTGTGTCTTGTTTTTCTCTCTTATTTTGCTCTGGATCTCCTAACCAAGTGCTCATAGGTTCCTTGTTGTGTCAGTACCTGAGCACCTACCAGGAATTAGAGATAGTGTGCTACCTCTGTTTTCCTTGCTTGTGTCAGCTGGTGTGAGTAGATTGCATGAGATATGTAGATCATTCTTCAGGAGCTTCAGTCTTTAATTAAGTTCAGTATAAATAAATACTGCTGTTTTGTATCATACAAAATCACTCTGGTACTGTACATCTGGCCCAGTATCTTCTCTGTGATGACAAATGTTTGTTTAGGAGTAACATAGGCGAATTAATTTGTTTGTAATCTAGGAGAAAATAGTGAATAATAGACTGACTGGAGTCTTCCACCCTGCTTAACTCCTCAGTTTTGTAGCTCCAGGTCTACTTGTGCTCTACAAGCATTGCATTTAAAGGCAGTATTGGAAAAGGTACAGGCTCTAGAAGCAACGCTAGGCTATGCCTTATGTGAGCAATGGGAACAGTCTGTTGATGCCTTTGTGTGTTCTCAGAGCATTTGTGACATGGACACGGGGGAAATGGGCACAGAAGGTGAAGCAAAAGCAATATTCACCAAGTCAATTGTGAATATTGGCTTCTCTAAAGAAGTAGTTATGTTAAGCAAAAGCAAGGTGTGCTAACTTGTAAAAAAAAGTTGAATTTCCAGCCTAGGTGCCGTCTTGCCCATCTCAGCTCTCTCTAGCAATTTACAGCTCCAGTCTCCTATATGTAAAACAGCTGAAATTTGTTGGATTGCTTTAAGACTAGAAGTTGAAATGATAATCCCACCTTGAACAAAAATCAGTACAGCTGTAGTTTCAAAATCATCAGTGACAAAGTAATGGCCTGAAAGAAGTGTCAGGAGAGAAAGAGAACATGATCTGGACCAACAATTTGTACTTAGTCCCAACAATAACTGGGATCATTGCACAATAATCCCAGCCATGATTTTTGTCCACAATTGCAGGCAACTAATATTGTTTTCCAACTTCTTCAGATTTCCTGTTCCCATGATAGATGCTAGATAGAATGGGCCCTTTAAAAGATTTCATAAGAGAAGCTCAAAATGGTGGTTGAAATACAACTTTCTGAGTTTTAAAGAGAAGGGGGGAAGAAATCTTAAACATGACTTCATGTTTGATGATACTTCGTTGGCATGCACATGAATTTGAAGCTCTACATTATATTTAAGATTAAAAATGTGTTCCAAGTTCTTTCAGCTCTCCTGAAAACTAGTAGGAAATATGGAGATCCCCCCCCCCTTTTATAGTATGAGCAGTCAAATATGAAATAGGTACTTGGTTTTCATTGAATGCTTGTTCAGTTTGTGCCTGACACCAAGTCTGCACAAATACATTTTGTTTGACAGCACCTTAGTGCAAAAGCAGTGTGAAAATGACAGCCCTTCCCTGGGGTCAGATCTTTACAGATAGGACAAAGCACAGTTTTAGGCTTTGTTAGTAAGGTAGTTTTCCAGAATTTATTGAATTGTGATGTCTTCATTAACACAAAAAGTGTGGAAAAAGCCCTTAGGAAACCATAAAGGGAATATGCAGAAATTATGAAACAATTAAATATGTGAGAAGTTTTCCTATCTTGTGGGAAAATATTTAAGCTAAATAGCTTAAAACAGTAAATGTTATGAGGACCCTTATAAATATTTAGAAATTAGTAATGCAGAAATACAGAACCACTAAGTCTGTTATGTGCTTTACTATAGCAAAGGCCTCTGGCTGACAATAGAGAGCAAACAGCATGAGAAAATCTCTCTGACAGCTAGACAGAGAAGCCATTTGCCTCTTCTTAGTTTCTATCATAGCCATCTCTGTGCTGACACCGAGAAGAGCAGTGTTTATGGAACTGTAGGAAGGACTTGCTGACCCTCAGCCCTCCAGAGGCAGCAGGGATCATGGCACAAGCCCATGCTGCCCTCCCAGCCAGCCCTGATGCCCCAGGTGTCAGGAAACTGTCTCTAAAAGGCCTTTGTTTGCAGGGTTATTGAAGTGAAAGAGCAGTAGTAACTGGGATCATTTCCCACTTAAGTGAAAAAATATGGATTCTTTTCCCCCGAAACAAGATGGCAAGTCTCTGACTGAGAGAACATCAGGGAGAGGATACCTGAGTGCATCAATGACAGGGTACAGAGTGCACAGAACAGCAGTGGCAAGCACCTGGAAATATTGCTGGCATTATGAAATTCAAGTGCAGGTGCAGACCAGCCTGTTTCTAGTTGCCTGCTTAGATATGGGTTTTGCAGCCTGTCTTTCAGCAAATGTTCACTGGAAACTGTAATCCAGAAATTTAAGCTTTGCTTTTTATACAGCTCATTCCTTCTTTATCAGTATTGAGTAAGGTTTAATGTAGGCAGGACCTTCCTAGCCATAGCTGATGATTACAGTAGCTTCAGGATTGTTCTTGACATGAGACAGTTCTTTATAAAAAGCAGGAAAGGCACACACATTTAAAAAAAACCAAAATCAGGTACTTTTGAAGCTTTTTTCTGTATGCAGCATTCACACAATAGTTAATCATTGCAGGAACTCAGAATTACCAAGGAAAAATAATTTCTGTGAAGTGCTGTGTTCCAGGATTGATTTCCCTATATAGCAGAAAAAGAAAAAAAATAAGAGAATTTTTGTACATAGGACCAGAATTCACAAAAGCTAGTTTTCTGGGCAAAAATGTTACAATGTCATCAGGTTCAAAGAGCAGCTGGGTAGGGGTCATCTTCACTGCCAAAGATATTGATGTCTCTGACCTCTTTAGCACCAGTGTGGTTGGACTGGATGGGAGATCATGTATTTGCTGCATTTTAGCTTATATCTCTAACATGGCATATAGTGGGAGTTCAGGTGCCTTGCTTCTTTTTTTTTTTTTTTTTTTTTGTATTTGGCTTCATTTCTTGAGTGCACTGTTGGCAAAAGTGAGATCAGAAGAGTTGGTGTTAGCCCTGTCTGACAACTGATCAAGTCACTTCCCTTCCTTGTGATGGATTTTCAGAAAACTTCAGAGTTTAGGTGCTTGGCCTGAAATCCATGTGGTTGGTGTTTGGGTTATGTTTGGACTACTGTCACTGCTAATTCACACATGGTATGAATGGTTCCTGTGGGGCAGGAATTATCAACATCTCTTGTGAGTCCACCTCTCCAATTAAACCCCATCTCTTCCTTTCTTCCCAGGCACAGCAGGAACCTCTCACCGGGGTCTCACAAGTGAGGTTATCACCACCTGTTTATCTAGGATTCTCCCTGTTGATCAGCTTTGGTTTCTCCATCATCCTTTCCACTGGATTAGTTTATGGGTGCTAGAGCATTCAGGGAGTTTGTGTAACAGGGGTATGATGCACGCTGTTGATACTTTGGACCCCGGCTTGTGTCAAAACCAAATTACACAGGGATGAGGCTGCTTGCAGTGTGACCATAGCTGAAACATAGTTGTCTACGCTGATCAGGGTTTAGCTTTGGAACGGCAATGACAGCCCATTATGCAGTATTTTCTTTTGATGGGCAATCTTAAGTGCTTTGTATACATTATTCTTAATTGCATTCCGACAATGTGTCCGCTGCTTCTGCACTAAAGGAAAACAGCTCCAAAATATGAATGGTGCTGGAAGTAAGGTTGAGAAAACACTACTGGAACTGGGCAGGAGAGGGTTTATTTGTAATCTGTTCAGTTTATTTTTGTCGGGCCTGGGTCACAACCACGGTGACTCTTCAGATTCACTTTTTTTACCATGCGCTAGCAGAGATTGATTGTGAAGTGACACAGAAGGCAGGGCATTTTTAACAGCACATGCATTATAAATCACATAATCATAGAACGGTTTGTGTTGGAAGTAACTGTAAAGATCATCTAGTTCCAGTCCCCCTGCCATGGGCAAACATATACATATATTTTTTACCTGTGGAATTGTTTTATTTATATCACTAGAAGAGAGAGGTGAAAAAAATCCATGCAGTTGTCCTTGCTTATGTTTTGGCTTTACATTTTTTCCCTATGTCAGCCTGGGTAATTTAAATCCTTGAGGTCAATCTTAGTTTCAGTTCTTCCTTTGCTGTGCAAGTCAGGGATGTTTCAAGGAGAACTCTCTTTTCAAAGCACAGTTTTAATTTGCATTTTAAATTACGTGGATTTGTTTCTGTTGGCCTTGACTTCAACTGAAGGTTGTTTTTACAAATGGTAGGACCAAGTTAAGGCAGCCACAGGGTTTTGGATCCCCTTGCTCTGGCTCATTGGATGTGCTGTTCCTGAAGCCTGGAGTGCAGTGTCTCTCAAGCGTGGAACAGGGTGCAGGGCAGAGATTGCCCTGTAGCTGCTAGTGTTGATACCAGCCAGAATTGCAGCCCTGGGTGAAATTTCAGCAGCCACCACTGCTCTCATACTGCCCAGCGGTTAGCTCATATGGCCAGAATTTCAGACTGCAGACATCTGCTTCATAGAAGAGGCTGTGCAAACAGAAGAGACAATTTTCTCAGTTTCCTGTATGCACCTAGTGACACTGCTTTAATGGCATGACCTGTATAACACCCATTATTCATGTCTGTTTATCTCTCTGGGCTTTGGCCTTCAAATTGTTTCAGTATCGCACGGCTGCACGGATGTACTCACTGTCCAGCGCGACTGAGAAGAAACATAAATCTGTAGTTCACCTTGGCCTGCAGACAGTGTTCAGTTCACTTTCTAACTGGCTACGTTAATCAGGTATCCCACTCTTCCAGCTGCAAATCAGGCATTGTGATTAATACTCACAATGAGAGAGCTAATTACTACTGGCATGTAGCTGTTTTATGTTACTCTCTTTTCTGGGAGCCAAATCCAACCATATGGAAAAATGTAGCTTAGACACTATAAATATGATTCCACTTAGACAGTCGTCTCTTCTGTTTTCTGTTATCACAGCAGTGTCAGCACAAGCAAAACAATGAAAGTGAAGAGATGCTGTTGCAAATTTTATTACAAGTTTGAGGTCTTGGGACTTTTTTTTTTCTTCTTCTTCAAGGATACTGTGTTAATCTGAAGAAAGAGGGTTTGATTTGTGTTCATTTATGCCTGCCACAATTAGTTAAGAAATAGCTTCAGTGATCATACTTGAAGAGCTCTGGTTCTTTAACTGTTTCTGGCAGAGCTAGAAAGATATGCTTTGTGCTTTGTATCATGACAACTTGTCTTCTTCAATAAGCCACATCTTAAACTGTGTCAGTCCTCTCTACATTCAAAGTAGCTGTCTTCTGTTCGTTGCTGTTGGAATGAAGCTGTTGACTCTGTGTCTGCAGTGCAGCTAGCAGCAGCAAGTGAGGATTTCCACAGAAAGGGAAGGCTGTAGCAGGGAACAGCAGATGGGCACCAGGCAGTGATGGAATCCAAATACCTAGGAATCTTTGGGCAGAGATGCTTCTGGTCTTCATACTGATCTTCATACAACCTACAGAGTAAAAAAAAAAAAAACATCTGTATTTGAGAACCCATTCACAAGGCTGATGTTCTAGTATCAGCCACTGAAATTTTACTGACATGGGAAAAATACAGGCAAATGAAATAAAATGAGGAGGAGTAGGAATATCTCATATTCTGAAGCTTTGCAAGAGTGCTGTAAAGCAGAGATTGTCTTCTGAGAACAGCAAACAGTGCTCCCCAAAGCCACTTCTTTATGTTGGGTTTTTAGACTATTTTTAAACTATTTTGTCAAGCATTCATAGGCTGGATTAGCAAATGTGGCTTTACTGAAAGAGGGAGATGTCAAGGATGGGTTTCCAAAACACTGGGTCAAAGAAGTTTAGTTGAGTAGAAAGAGGGAAAAGGCCTTTCTGCTTTTTCTTCCCATGAAATCTAAAGGAGAGCATCCTGCCATTGTTTAGGGTTCTGGGGCAGTGAGAAAATCTGGAAAGAAATAGAAAAATACCTCCTGCAATGGAGGCAGGAGAGCTCTTCCTTTCTTTTCATAGTTACTGTTGCCTTGCAATGGGTGCCTCAAACAGCTTTTCATTGGTCTTTTGAAGCAGTTGGGCAGCCTTCTCTTCCACAAGAATATTTTCTTCTGAGATGCTTCATTTTGCTTGTGAAAAGTTTCAGAAATAACTTCTCTTACAGACATTCCTATCCAAGACTTAAAGCATATGCATAACCCTTACGCACTTGCATCAATATGACAGAGTTTAGTTTGGGTATTTTTCCCCCCTTTCAGATAAAAGTTGTCAGAAGCAGCATAAGGTAAATTATGGTAAACCATAACCTACTGCCAAAAAATGATTCTAATTCAATTGTCTCATCAAATGTCAGTACCATGATAGAAATTAAACTGCTACTCTGAACCTGATACAGAGAGCTCCATGACATCTCCTCATATCATCTTTCTGTCTCAGGAGCTGCTTCCATAATCATTTCTCTTCCAAGTCTTCTGTTCAATGCACTATTTATTTTCATAACACTTAACCCACTAGCACTGTGTACTGTATGCATTATGCATTGCCTTCTGTGCATGCCATATATTGCGAAGAGCTTTCTATCCCTAAGGGTTTCTGCAGCTATTTCTGTGAGTTTGTCCTACAAGGCACTTTCATAAAAGTCATCAGTTAGCCTTTGCTATGAAGGAAGGGATAATAATAACTGAAAGTAGGCCAAGCTCATTAGATTATGATTAAAAGGCAGATTTTTCTTTTTTTAATGCACTGTATGTGGTTCTAGTGGGTGGGCGGTGGGCAGAAGTGGTGCTGGAGAAGTCACAAGTGCTGTGTCTTTGGTCACTCTGTCTTTTTTAGTTATTTCATAGTTTTAATTGAATACTGACTCATAAAGACTATAGTTTTAATTGAATACTGACTCATGAAGACTACAGTGACCTTTAATTTCACTCAAGTGACTTTCTTTCATGAGTCCTAAAAAAGAAATGCCATGCTTGGTCCTGCCTTTGCTGTCTAGGGTGAATCTAGAGCAGATAGTTGGAAGCTTAAGTTTGTTTCAAAGCAGGCTTGTAATTTGCCCCTTATAATGCTGTATCTTCAGCTCTTTTTGGAACATGTGTTTCTCCACTAGAAACAGTGGATTTGCCTCCAGAAGTAGTTTAGAGCCTTCCTTGAAGTCCCCAGGCTGGTGAAGTCTCAGGCTGGCCAAAGGACCTTGGCACGAGGACCTGGTCCCAGCCCCTTGGTGGGTGCTCTGCACTCCCTCCTTGACTCTGAGACAGTGGGACGTCCTATTCCCATTTGTACCTCTTCCTTCAAGACAATGACCTGCCTATTTTTTGTGTCTCAAATGAGCTGGAATAGCAGAATTGGCAACTTGATCTCTGTGGCTGAATTTGAAAAAAATTCATCAGATGCAGTTCAAGTAGTGAATGATCTGTACAGACATCATGTGGGGCATGGATTCCTGCAGCCCCCAGGTGTTCAGGTCCCACCTGCAGCCCTCCCTTTATCGTTTGCTCTGGTCTCCATAGACACAGTGCCATGCTCCACATGTGGCCTCCTTGGGGGCCAGGAGGGTTTTTCAGGAGGCAGGACTAGGTAAGGTACCTTTTATTTCACTAGCAGACCCAGAGAATCTATCAGGCCTCATCCTGCTCTCCTTCATCAACCAGAGGCAAGTAGGAAGTTACAGACTGTAGCCTCTGCCTTAATTAGCCACCTGCTATTCTTGTCCTCTTTCATTCACGGTAACTATTTATACCCGTAAGACTACGCACAAGGCTGAGGCTCTCTATTTTTCCTTGACCAGCAGCACTCTTCCCATGTAAGGCAGTAATTCACCTCCTCTGAAGCACACACTGGCATTTTTACCTCATGTTAATCATCCATATTTCACTCGTCACCATGATCACCACAACTCCAAGTGATTCCTTGCAAACAGATAATTTCCCTAAGCACTCAGCATTTAAACACAACTTGCTATCATGTCTCTCTTTCCCTCCCTTCTTAGATGTAAAGGAGCATCCCACTATGGCCTTACCAAGGAACGGAAGAGGCGTTCCCAGGACTGCTCTCCAGACCATGGCTCCAGCTTAGCAGTGGCTTCCCTGGGCCCTGAGCTCTCAGCAGCTGCAGCCATCGCCTTAATGACAGATGAGCCAGGGCTGGTGAACCCAGCCTTCAGCCCCACCTCAGAGGACAGCCAGCTGGGGAGCAGCCCCGGAGACCTGCACCGCAGCAACCGCAACAGAAGTAAGAGCCTGGGAGCCCCTTGCAACATTCATTTTTCTGTTAAATATATGTCACTGGAGGATTAAAACAAATAAAATAAAAAAAGGGGTGGGCGAAGTGAAAACTTTCATTTTACATGGTTTATCAAATTGTGCACTCTGTGACCCAATAGATTTGACGTGAAAAAATATATTTGGCCAGGGGCAGCGTCAAGCTGAAGATGGACTAGCTGTATACATGTAAACTGCAAATCTTTAGAAAGATTAATTAGGTAAGTCAGATCAGTTGGAAGATTATATGTTACGCGTAATTGGCTGGGGAGGTGGTGTAGCTGGATAATGTGTCTCCACTATGTCTTGGTGGCCCAAGTAATCCCCATAGACATGGGCACCTACCCAAAATCCTGTTGGGAACTGTGTTTCACATATGCCAAGTATTTTCAGGGGGAAAAAAAGCCCTTAAGAATTGCCTGAGGAGCTTGAGGGACATCTGCTAGCTTCTTGGGAAGGTTCAGTTCAGAGGAGTGGGTCCTGCTGAATTAACAACAGTCAGGGACAAGCTGTATCAGGAAACTGCCTTGGTCTTTTACCTTGTAACACTGCACCTGTCTCTGATGAGTGCCATGTTTGGAAAACATGGTCTGACCAAAGCCAGTGTTAATGAAGAGTTCAAAGCATGTATTTGAGGATTCTGAAGCTAAAATGGAAAGCCCACCTTGTGTGTCATGAGTGGCATGTTGGGAAAATGGATAAAGGGATGAGGAAATTCTAGGAAATGAGAAGCATTATCCTTTTGTTGTGCCAGGATTTGGAGAGGTGAGGAAAGGAAGGGTGCAAGAAGAGAGCACCAGAATCTCAATAAATTCTGTCAGTTTTATTGCGTGTAGAGGCCACAGTCTGGTTTGAGGGAATGTTGTATTATTAGATTACAGTATTTGGCTAGCATGCAGAGCTGGAACAGACAGAACAGCAACAGACATGAAGATATCTTTTACAGGATAGAAAAGAGTGACATGCTTTGAAAGTATTATGACTTCTCTTTTGTATTGCCCTGCTTGAGTCAGAATATGTGACTTTTTGATCTCTCCGACCTGATAGTATTTGCATTTTTTGACGTGAAATACTTGGCAGTCATTGGTGGCCTTAGAAGCATTGCAAGGTTTTGAGGCAGCAGCAGTAGTAGTGAGAACTTTTTCAAGAAGAGTTTTTAATCACTTCCAGCTTTTTTCAGTCCAACATATAGCTTAAGAAGGGTAGTGCTTCTTCCTTTTATATGCATTTTTCACAGAATTGCTGTTGATTCTGTCTTGGAGGATTACTCTTTCCAAGGCTACCACACTCATAGGAGATTTCTCCATGTGATTGGCAAAACAGACAGGAAAGTGGCAACCTTGAAGTATCAACAGGACTCGGGGGTAAAGGTGAAGTACGGGCAGCCCTGATGCTGATGTTATATCCCATCTGACGCTGAGGGCTGCAGAAATGCTGAGGTTCTAAACCAGAACTGCTGAATTGTATTGATTTTTTTTCCTGTTGTTGCAGCTCGACACTTTGAACGTTCCACTATAAGAAGCAGATCTTTTAAAAAAATAAACAAGGCATTCAGTGTTCTTCGGAGGACAAAAAGTGGAAGTGCTGTTTCCAACCAGACTGACCGGGAAAGGGAGGCTGTTGGAAACTCTGCTACTGGAGAGGAAGGTAATGTTTTATTCATCTTGTGTTATCACTTAAAATGGGGTAGAGGGGTCCTATCCACATGGGAATTGGATATCCATGACTGTGTGCCTTTCATGTGGTGGGCTGTGTGTGATTAAAACAAACAAACCAGAAGACACAATCTTTCCTTATTTTCTTCTCTCGAAATATGCTCCCGACTGGCAGGCAAGAATATTGTTGAAGTGTGTGGGACCTCACGTAGGGCTGTTCTGGTAACAGCCTGCAAGCTATAGCCAGCCCAGTATCTAGCCCACGGGATGTGGGATCTGGGCATCTGGGATCTATTACTGAAGCTGTCATTGATTTGCTCTGTAATTTTGTTCAAGTCTCTTCATCGGCATGTGCCTGTCCCTCTAAAGCAAATGGGTCTCAATAATCATACTTTAGAAGAACTTAATGAGTTTTGGCTAATGTTTATGAAGCACTGGAAATTCCCAGCGGGAGGATGGTATGAAAGTGCAAAGTACTGTAATTATTCCAGCATTTCTGTGGGCTCCTTTATTACCTCAGCCAGGCAGGTGATGAGGTAAGAATGCTCTGCTCTTAAACAGCAGGGAGAGGCAAGTTTGTCTGATGTATGTCAGGGATGAGGGGTCTGGCAGGCAGTAACACTTATCATTTGGCATTCTCAAAGCAATAAGCAAATGTTACTACTCAGTTTGGACCATAATTATGAAACCAACAATGGCATTCATGCATCAAGAGGAAGTGATGATGGAGTGGGAATCAATGTCTTAATCAAGGTCCTCACTCATCTTATTATTCCTTTGCTTGATGCCTCAGCACCTCATGTTTCTTCCCAGATCAAATGTTCTGGATGCAGGCTTTAAGAATACAAAATATCCAACTTCTTTTTGCTCTGTATTCAAGTTCTCATTGAAACACACACAAAGCAAGCACAAAAGGCTGCCAAATGCGACTTTCAGGTGCCATTGTGATGCCATTGTGAATAGTGGTGAATCGGAGAACCATGTTCAATATTCTGCTTTATTTGCTCATTCCTTCAGGAGAGTTTCACTACATTAGTGTATCCTTGGTACTTACTCTGCTACTTCACATACTTACTGATAGAGCTGAAATAAAACCTGATAATTCAAAATTGTGAATCTTTTCCATAAAAGGGGTGTGAATATACTCCTTGACCTGGAAACATACTGAATAATTTTACTGTTTTTAAAATATTTTTAATAACTCTTATTATTAAATTAATATTTTATTATTTTCCCAAGTAAAATTTTGCAAGTAAGTTGTTTATATCTCTGTTTGAGCAGGCAGACAAATTTCTCATTCCATAGCAGCTCCTTAATTCACTGTGAGCAAAGGCTTGCCTTTTTTTAGAATGAGTGAAATTCTCCATGCCTCAAGTTTATCTTTTTCAAAAGACATCTCTTCAGGATGAAATACAGACCACTTTCTACCTAGACATATAGCTGACATTACTAATAGTTCTACTGAAATCTTGGCTTCATGTCCAGAGTGCAAATAATCTGGGTGTCAAGAGCACCTCTGCAGTAGCCCAATGCATTCCAGATGTTAGCAGAAGTTGGCAGAAAGGTGTGAAGATGGCACTGGCCTTTACATTTCCGGCAAATGAAAAGAATTGCTGTCTCTATAATGGATGTATGATGGAAATCACTCCAGGGCCCCACTGACAGTGTCAGGATTGTCATTCTGTCCCTGGCTCTGCTTGTGGTTTCATTCCTCTGCACCCAGCACGCCTGTAAACTTCCAAATGTATTCTGCTGCACTGGAAAAACCAGGTAGGCATATAATTACTTAATAAGCAGTTACTCTTAAGTATGAGATCACAGAAGCTGGGTACCTAAATTACTTTATTAATTACATTTGCAAAGAATGCATTTTGATTGCACAGTTCTGGAATTTGATCTTTTAAAAAATGCGAGCAAGTAACTTGAAGCAATACAAATACAACTTGAACAAAGATTTCTATTCAGTCATTTGCAACAGGTGCTTTGTGTATGGCAACTCAAATGCTTTCTCTGCTTCTTCTCCTTGGAAGAAGAAATGAAAGTACTTTTTGTAGCAGTTGTCATCATCCTGCCAGCTGGGGGCTGGTCTTCTTCTCCAGTTCTGTGTATTTTCTTCTTTTATTTACTTTTTTAAAACCTCAGCTGCTCTGAGCAGTCTGCAGCTAGAATTCTGACTGGAGCTGTTGGTCAGTCTTTAGGGATAGCTGCTGTATGCACTGCCCTGTGCTCACTAAAAGTCTTGCCTATTGAAGAAAAGGGATCCCTGCATGCGTGTCTTACCATTGACACACCACTCTCCTGGGTATGGAGGTGCTCCTGTGGGGGTGAATAAGGTGGCTTCTGACTTCAGAGGTCGCCATACCCAGTGGGAAAGCTGCTGCTGCTTTGCCCAGAGTTTCACAGGTTTATGTCTCGGACCATCTAAGAACACAACTCAGCTGTGGCTCATTGCCCCAGGAGATCAGACAGCACCTCACCATCTCTCTAGTAACCACTTTCCTCACCAGGTTTAGTCAGTTCATGAGCAGAATAAAGCTGAGACTATACCAGCCTCACAGTGAGCACAGAGTGATATAAGCCCCTTCCTGCTGATAACCTCTTCTTGATAAAGGAGTGGTAAGACCATCTGGCAAAGCTCAATGTATAATTCATCTGACTCCAGTTTTCAGAATACGCCCATCCTAATTGACATGTCTCTGTTTTATCTGTGTTTTGCCTGTATTTTGAGAATGAACACCATAACATATATTAGCCATCAGCACCCCTTCATGCAGAGTGTGTAGGTGCCTTTAATCTGAAGCTGTTATGTTTGTTCAGCCAGTGCTCAGTTGCAATGACTGTGAGGGTACAAGACAAAACAATAGCTTCTTATGAGGGAGAAAAAGGCATTCAAATTCTTCTTGAGGCTGAATCTAGTAGTGGTTTTGGAAAATTATTTAACACCCAGGGACATTGCAAAATGTATAGTATCAAATGTTCTTCTGTTATAATTACAGCAGAGAAATAGTCACAGTCTAATGCTATCTTATACCTGGAGCTGGTATATCCTGAACTGTGGAGATTTCTTCCCAATTTATGTTTATATCCTGTGGTTTGATTTGTTTAAACAATAATACATGTGTTCATTTTGGATTTAAATGATTCAGGATTTTTTTCTCTGTTTTGTGGCATTTTCTTTAGGGAATTGTTAAATGCCCAAACCAAAGAAAATGTTGGAGGTGAATGAAAGGTACAAACACTAATGTGAAAGCATTCTGGGGGAAGAAGCTGTTAAGATTTTCTCATTTTTAATACTTTTTTATTTGTAAAATCCCATTCAAAGAAATATTTGTTTGTAGGCAGCACCCAAGCTTGTGATATTTGTCTGACAGCAATTTCATTAACAGCATTTACAGCTACAAATAATTTTCCAGGTCTGAAGTAGAAATTTAGTAGAGTTTCTTTCTGAGATGTGAGGGAAGGTGACAGGGACGTGCTTACAGCACTGATGCATTTAAGATGTAATATCTTCTGACTAGATCTACTAGTGTAAATGACCTTGACAATCTACTTAAATGATAAAATATCCCCAAGCAAAGCCTGCTCCAGCTTTGCTATGCTTATTTGTATCACTGTGCTCTTAGTTTGGCTTTACACCTTCAATTCAGTTCCAAGAAAGACTATAAATATATATACTCTTTACTCAAAGTGATCTGCAAGTGCAAGTTGTAAACCAGCTAATGTTTCAGGAGCAAAGAATTTCCAGATAGAATTGAAAAAACTTCCATACAGTTTTAGAGTAAAAGAGGTGTGTTTTTTTACTTCCAAAATATTCATTGATTTCATTTTGCAGTCAAGCCCTTGAAAAAGAAATTTAATTTAGGATTGCTTGAGGATGGCAAACGTTTTTCAAAGTCAAACTCAGTCTAATAGTGGATGTGGTTCCACCATCTGTTATTGCTTTGCAGCAGTCAAGACCAAGTCATCCCCAGCAGGCACTGGCAGAACCACTAACAGGCTTCCCTCTTGTACTGTTCAGTGTGAATCCTGTTATATTTATGAGAGATTTATATACACATACATATAGATGATAGATGATAGATAGATAGATAGATAGATAGATAGATAGATAGATAGATAGATAGATAGATACTATAAATACTTCATTGTTTGGAAAAGCACATGAAGAAAAAGAAGGCAAGTGAAACACAGATGGTATCAATGCCTTATCAAAAATGCCTTTTCGTGGCATTAAGGCTCTCTGTGTACAGAAAAAAAGTGGCTTATCCAGCCCCAGGACAAGACAGTGCAACCCAACTTCTGTCTCAGGAAGGCTGCACCCCGCAGAAATCCCACACTGTTTTTCTCAGATTTGATCCAGTTGCCATTCTGATTTCCCAAAACAGCTGTTACAGAACTGGTTCAAAGTACTGTGCTCTGGAGCTATGAGTCAGGCAATTTCCCAAAGAAAGAGATTGTCTCTGTAGCATTTCCTCTACTGCAGACTGATAAATTTGCCTGCTGTAAACAGGAGTCACAACTCTTTCGAGACACAGTCAACCCAGCAGCAGTTTAATTTTAGCTATTTTGGGACTGCTTTGGTGAGAAGAATGTCCAGAAACAAGAAGAGATATAAGAACTGGCATCACCTTCTACCTGCCCCTCCACTGGACAAGCATCACTGGAGAATTAATGGAGGAATTAAATCAAAATGATGGCAAACCTTCAGAGAATGGCATGATAAATGAAAATCTATTGGGAAGGAAAATTTGCAGAATAAAGTTCCCCCACCAGCACAAGGGCATGTGACACTCACAGACACATGAATTTTCCAAGGCTAGGTTATACAAGCCTGATTTAAATTCTGGTGTCCAGATGCTGGGAAGCATGAGTGTGCGCTCCTGCAGATGCTCCTATTTGTGGGGGTGAGCTGGCACTTTAGTCAGGCTGTCTGGTCTAAAGGAGGCCTTGCAACCACAGATACAAGTTTGTTTACAGTGACCTTTGATTAATCTGGACTCAAGAGCTGCAACAAACATTGCACATTGTCACGCTGAACCCTGGGAATGAAGGCAGAAGCTACCCTTGTGGCAGCACGGTTGGAAGGAGCATGGTACGCACAGAAATCAGCAGAGACCTGAGCACTGAAGGAATGCTACCATTAAACATGATGAACTATGGGGAAAAAATAGTAAGCATGCTTAAAATTTTGTAGTACTCTGTCATGGCCACTATACTAAGGAATCCTCAGTGTCCCACATTGTGCCAGATAAGTGGAGTTCACTGTGCAAAGCTGGTCTCTCCTATGTTGTTACCATAAAGTAACGTGTGAAAATAATGATAAAATTGCACACTAACATTAAGAAAATACTGCTTGAGAAAAAAGCTGACACAATCTTTCTGAATGCAGGTGACATTTTATTATATTGACAGATTCAGAATGCTCCCTACAACCCCCCGTGACAAAAACACAACACTCTGTGGGAAAACCTCGAAGAATCACCAAAAACAAGACAGAAAGTTTCCTTCTTTCTAGATTCAGCAACTCTTCGATATTTAAGGACTGGAAATATAAAATGGTAAAGAAAGGTATGCAATGCTCCTGGGTTTTCCTTCTCTGGAAAACCTGACCAAAGAAAATGGAGAATTTTCAATAAGGGTGTAAGGGCTGGAAAATGTGAAAAAAGATATTCCAGCCTCACAACAGAACAAATACATATTTATTTATTTATTTATTTATTTATTTATGAAAGGTACAAGCCCTCAACTCAGTTGGAGTTCCTTCAGTTGGGCTCCTGAGGCCCCAGTCATTGTATAAAACCATGGGCTGAAACAGGGTCTACCTTTTCTGGTTATGGTCTATACATTAAAAATTCAATTTGAAGACATTGCTTTCTAGGCATGGCATCATCTCGAAATACACATGGTAAGTTTTGATCAAACTGCTCAGTGTATACAGACTTTTTGGCGAAAAAGCAAATATGAATTTTCTTATCTTAAAAAAGTGTATTTGTGTACGTTTTATATTTAGATTGCCACACAACTTAGTTTATCAAAATAGGCATTGGCCTTTTACTTCCAACCACCTAGATAACTGATAATACAAATGTCCATGTAGATGTCTGGGATGAGGAGAAGAGGCAAGCCTTCAATGAAGACAGCAGAAATTAATGTCTCATAGAGGTGTTAATTTGGTTGCTCAGCCCATCTGAGGAGAAAACTTTTGTGTTTACTATATGTATTTGATAAAGAACACAAATCAAATGAAGACAGGAAGGCAATACAGCCTGCTAACTATGAAAGAGTAGGATTAGAGACTCGCAGACTGTCAAGAAAGACATTTTGGAAATATTTGGGTTGTTGTAGACTGCACATTTCAGAAGGAATTTAGACATTAAAAATACCTCTAAAAGCATCTGCATAAAGTAATATTGAAAGTCTGCCAAGTACCACTGCAAGACTTAACAAACCAGGTTTGTCAAATGGCTTTGTTCAAAATGCAAAGAAACTTATTTATGTTTATATGTTATGTAAAGATATAGATAAGTCCTGTACAAGTGTAGAGATTTGTTCACTGCCACCTTGCCCTGATTTTGCTCTGGGATAATTGCAAGTTGAAATAACATGAGAGTGTCGATAGCTTCTTCAGACCACAATTCTCCACGGACGAGAAATGCAACTGAATAATTCCTTTAGAAGAGTTTTTAGAATGGGCTATGGTAAAATGAACATCAGTGTCAAAAAAGCATAGTTAGTTAGGATGTGAAGTGAGTCATCATAATAGAAATAGGTCTATTGTAGCACTGTTTTGGTAGTCTTCAATGTATATCAATTTATTTGCATGCAGGGAAGATCTAGGTGTCCTGATTTTAATTTGTATTTTTACCCATAACTACCCTTATAGTCATACTGAGGATGTGAAATGTGCATACTTATTCTGATGCAGGAATCAGCCCGTTGGTGATTTTTGAGCAGTATTTTTATTGTCTGACTTTAAGCACCCCACTGAGATGCCAGAGTTAATTGCCTCTTTTCTTACACAGCAGTGGAGAGCATTTGGCACCTCCAGGGGTGATCTAGCATGGGAATCACTCTTTTTGGGTGCCTGTGCACTGCAAAGGCAGTCAGAGCAAGTAGATCACCAAATTGTGCATTTGAGACCTGGATTTAGATCAAGTGAATCCACCCTTCAGGCTGGAGAGAACTGAGCAAATCACAAGCTGAGCAAATAGCATTTAGAAAACAGAAGAGCATGGGAGAAATGAAGTACCTTCCATTGCTGAGACACTCAAGTTGCCTGCAAACTTGAAGTAAATATGTATTAGCACAGAAATTGATATTACAAGGATAAATGCTTGAGTTTTAGGCTGGTCAGTGAATAGTTGAGTATTAAGTTAGTGAAGTCTGTGTAGTTACCTAGACAGACTTTTGTTGCCTGTCAAGTCTGTGTAAAACCACAGAGTCGAAGTCTGTGCTGGTAGGTGCTTTTTACAGACATGGAGGAGGACAGCTTCCCACCCTGAAGAGCATATGATCAAAGAAGTGGTAAGGGACGCAACATGGTGTTTCTCAATATTTTTTTCCTGTTCTTTCTTTCCCCTTGCTCTCTCTCAAAAGGTTTTGGTTCCTCACTGGTTTGTTGCCTATTAGTTTTGTAGTTGCAAATATTTATTCTATCTCAGATTCTTGTCTATTAAGCTTCATTTTATGCTGAATCACTACTCATTAACACTCACTGTACTTTCATTTCTAAAATAGGCTATTGAAAAAATATTAGCAGTTCATTTTTTGACTTACAGGTTTGTCATATAACCACTGGATTGGACTCACAGGCAAAAAGTTTAAATGCTTTCTCTCAGCTTTGGGGGTTTCAAAATAATTGAATTCTGCTAGGCTTGTGCTGGAAAATTCACTGCTGCTTTTACTTCAACTTCGCTCACTGCTGAATATGGAGTAAAATATTGAATTTACTTAGAAGGAAAGAAATTATTAGTGACATGCTGTGATATCAGACATGCCAGTTGAAAAGTAGGGTTTTGAAGATGACACTCTTATCCAGGGCATAATAAATTCGGAAAGGATCCCTGCCCACCATTAGTCTCTCCTCCCCACAGCCAGATTGCCAGGGCCAGCAGAGATCTTTCCCTCCAGGTACTATGAGCATACTGTGGTTTTAATAGACACATTGCAGTAAGAGCCTCTCATTCCTACTTCTGAGAGCTCAAGCAGTGAGGAAAGGAGAGGGGTCTGGTAAGAAAACTCCTGTGCACTTTAGTTTGTAAAAAAAATGTTGTCTTTCTGGTAGCTAAAGATAAATAAATGGATGTCACAAGATAAGAGCCCAGTCCTCCACCGTTGCACCAAAAAAGGAGAAAACAGGGTAACCTGTGAGATAGGGTTTACAACCCAGCACAGCAGGGATGGGTGTTTGTTGAGGTGCCCATGCCCATCTGTTCTATGGCCAGCAAAAAACTGTGGCCTGGTTCTGAGGTGTCTCTGGTGACTCGAAATGTATTTTATTCCCTTAAAATATTGGCATGTATAACTGTAAATACATTTCATCTGTCAAGATTTCATCAAAGGTTTAAGGGTGTATTTTGTGGGAGAAAAAGGAAGTTTGAATATATTAATAGTAAAAAGATCCCTCCAAGTCTATTCAGCAAGCTTACCTATGCTTTCCTTCCCACTTGGTATAAATCACATCCATGCATAAAACCTAGCTTTACTAACTGGCAGGTACTTGAAGTTGTGCAGTGCATGTTTCAACAAAGCAAAGCTGTGTTGTCAAATAAATACCTTACAATATGAATTTCCAGGTTTTCCCAGGTTGTATCACCTGATTCCAGACGGGGAAATTACCTGCATCAAGATCAGCCGTACCGATCCCCATGAAAATCTGGCCATTAGGATTGTGGGAGGCAGTGAGACTCCTTTGGTTCACATTATTATACAGCATATTTATCGAGATGGGGTAATTGCCAGAGATGGAAGGTTGCTGCCTGGAGACATGATACTAAAGGTACAGTACTGTGGAGGTATGAGATAAAAATATCCTGATGGAGATAAAAATATCCTGATGAAGAATAAGATAGTTTAAGTCAATCATGATGAGATTTGTAGTGTTGCATGCAGAAAGACATCCTAAAGTTCAGAGCACCACCTGTAAGGCACTATGATTTCCTAGCTTTTGCTGACCCCAGTGGTAGCTGAGGACACTTGAGGCATGCCAAGGCTGTGCCATGTCTTCTGCTTTTTGTCAGACAGACTTGGCCAAAGGGATTTCCCAGGATCATGATGTGGGCATATTTCACTCTAGCACTGAATGAAAATGCTTCTGATGGTGGGTCCTGGAGAGGCTGGATAAGCATCCATCACCCAGCTATGTGTCTCAGAGAGCCTTTTTGTCCTGGTGCCAGCACAGAGCAGCAAAGTTAATGGCACCACTAAGACAAAGCTGCTCCTGCAGGGCGCATCCAAAGTGCACAATGAAGCTGTGACTGAAGGGCCCAGCCTAGCTCTTCCCAGCTGTGGCAGACTGCCCAGGGTGTACCAAGGATTCCTGTGAATTTCAGCCCCATCCTGGTGCAGTTCATGCTGTTTGTGGTACCCAAGGTAGCAACTTAAAGTTAGTTGAGTTGTGTCTCTTTGGGTGCAGTCGTCCCCACCAGACTGCAGCAGAGCAGCCCCTTCATGCCCACATAGGCAATCTATAAAAGCAAACACCAGCCAAATGCTTTTGTCCACGCTGGGGAGAATTTCTCTTACATTTTTGAGACGTTTCTTAATATTTAAATAGTTCAACCTGTGCAGTGTAAAGCTACATGGAAATAACTTGTCTGATTCAGGTTTTCTAGCCAGCGATGAAATACAATCTTTGTATTCCAACTGGTTTTCATTTAGCAGTATAAAGTGCAATGCCTAGTCACTCTTTCACATATGAATATGATGGGATTGACTGGAAACTCCTTTTCCTCTTTCTTTTCCTCAGACAAATTTAAATAGTGGTAGTTATACAGTTTTACTGTTATCCAAATTAAATCTTACCTGGAAAACACTGAGGAAAAAAGGAAAGTCTGATTCTCTGGTGTGGTAAATCAGAATAATTGTTAGTAAATATCCAGGGCATTTAAACTTATACTTGAGGCTCTTTCCTTCTTTGTCATTAGAGATTCATTAGTGAAGAATTTTTATTTTTTTTAATGTACCTAGAACAGCTGGGAGATAAAGAAAAAAAAAAGCAGCCAGAAAACAGTGGGAGTAAAAGGAAAAGCTGGCAAGGCAATTTGAAATCAGAAGCCTGTGGAATAAAACTGAGATATATGAAAGGATACTGAAGCTTGGGAAAGAGCAATAAGAAAGATGAAAACTAACATGTATGTCTGGAGACTATCAGGGAGAAAGGGAAAGAAGAAGGGCAGAAACTGTCTGTGCAGCGCATCCTTTCCTTGGGGGGAAGCTTGTTCTGCACAGCAAACTTGGCCTCCTGTGTGACACAGTTTGAAACAGCACATGTCACTTCATATGAAGACATCTGTGTAAATAGATCTGCTCTCCTCAGTGCCAGCTCAGAACAGACTGTCTTTCTGCTGCTGATTTACACTTCTCTCTTCCAGGTAAATGGCATGGACATCAAAAATGTGCCTCACAACTATGCCCTGTCGATCCTGAAGCAGCCCTGCCACGTGCTCCGACTGACGGTGCTCCGAGAGCAGAGGTACCGATGCCGGAACAGTGGACTTTCCCTCGATGCTCACTGCAATAGGGATGACAGCTTCCACGTTGTGCTAAACAAGAGCAGCCCAGATGAGCAGCTGGGAATAAAGCTGGTCCGCAAGGCCGACGAGCCAGGGGTATTTATTTTCAACTTGCTGGAAGGTGGCATGGCTGCCCGTGATGGACAGCTGCAGGAGAATGACCGGGTGCTGGCCATCAATGGGCACGACCATCGCTACGGCAGTCCAGAGAGCGCAGCCCAGCTGATACAGGTTTGTCACCCCCACTTTAACCACGGGGTTTGAGCTGTGCCAAAAACAAACAGTGTTTTTTCACCATCCATTGCACAGCAGGGGCCAAACACTGAGTGTGTGTATTGGGAAGAGAGAATGAGTCAAGGTTAGATGGGAATTTACTCCTCTGGAAGCACCTTGGTTTTACTGTGGGGAGGAGTGTGAACGTGGGTATGGAGACTCACAGAGGTGCCTGCTACCGTTAGGTTTTGGAATGTATAGGTCATCTATACATATAGAGATATCTATATATGTATAGATATCTATATAGTATATATATCTATATACTCTGATCACCACTGGAGTGATGCCAGCTGCCAGAAGGTGTGCCAGCCTGCACCCTGGCAGCACGGTTTCCAGCAGAATCCTGACTCCTCTGGCTCAGAAGGAGTCACAGTGCCCTCTGGTTCAGCCACGGAGCAAACCAGAGTAGCCTAAGGCAATGGATGGCATGTTTCAGGATGAACACCACCCTCCCACACTCAATGATTTCCCGTGGATGAGGTTTACAACTGAAGGTGGCCCACATCTTACAGATATTTTTTACCTAAATTCAGTATGTAGAAATCCAGATGTTTTGGAAAAATGTATCTATAGTTGTAGTTTTTATTAATCTCTGTTTAGAGTCATGTGTAATACTAAATGGGTGCTAACACAGACAAAAAAAACCCCAAAAACTCATGCCTTTCTCAGCTACAAAATTGGTCAGCATCTGCCTAATTTTCCCTCCAGAACCAATCTGGGGTTTTTGTTTACAGATTATGTTTTTATAAAAATTTAATATGAAAAGAAAAAGCCAAGAATCTTTTGTTGCATTTATCTCGTATCTATAGTCTTGTGCAATTTTGAATTTCATTTGGAGGCATGTAGACTGTTCACATACTGAAGAATTTCATGGGCTTCAATAACAAGATGTCAAATCTGGCCAGCTACTTCTTCTTTCTGACAGTCTTTCTGTTTCAGTCAGAGTGAAACAAATAGTCAAATCCATGCATTTCTTTTTTTTTTTTTTTTGGAAAGGATTCCTCTGTTAGCATAGATTTACAGTTGGTTGTAGACAACTTTCATTGTGAAGTTTATAAGAAAATGTCATCTCCTTACATAATGTCAGTTGTTGAAATTCTGGTCCAGCATCTTTCTGGATTACCTTATGTAGCTCACTAGCTGGGAACAGAAGGCAGAACGGGGAAGGTTTAAATTCTCTGAGGGCAACAAGTCTGGAATTAAAAATTTTCTTAAAAACTATTATTCTTGAAACAGTTCTTTATGGCTACAAAACAAGGTATCAGTGCTTCATAAGCAAAAAAAAACATGAGATGAAATGGAAAAAATTGCTAACAAGAGTATTCTCACACAAGTGTTTAAAAGTGCAACTAAAGCCCTTACCAGTCTCCAAAGAGTGGATGTTATTTATAACAATGCTTGAAATGTGCACCAGTCCCTGGGAATTTAAATAAGCCCATTAAAGGGAAACTCAGGTTTCCACACAGCCAGGATTACATTGCATTGATGTGAGCTCTATGAATCACATTTGTCTAATGCAAAATTCCTGGAACCTGTGTCTTTATTGTTATGTTTTTCATCAATTATCATTTGCCTTCCTGTCTCCGTGTTATGCCAGAGAAAAAAACTTTTATACTAAAGCCACAACTGTTTTGCATTTGCTTCTTACACGAAAGGTTATTTCATTGTGTCCTCTGATTTCTCAACAGCATCTTTCCTGCCTGTTGAGAGCTCAGCACGTCACTTGCAGTGCATCAAGGTCTTCTAATTTATGGTGGTGAAAGCTACGAGTACACCATCAGTTTCTCTAAAAGCAAAACAGTCACTAAAAGGTGTAGTGGCTTGTTAAACCAAGCACAGCTGGAAGACTGTCAGATTTCTGTGTAATCTGATAATTTTTGACTATTAAATAATGAATAATTGAGACAAATCTGATTCTTGAGGCCTATAGAAACTATACACTAGCATATGTGAAGCAGTTGCTAATCTGTAGATTAGATGTCTGTCTGTTTATAAGATCTAAGGTCTGTCACAAGCACTGAAGAAAATGTGTGAGTGCTAATTAGGAACATGCACACATCATAACACTTGGGAATTTGCTGCCTCCTGTATGCCACATCATCTTAAGCCGTGGCCTTGCGTCAGAAGTGGCACTTTTAGTCTAAATAATGAGGCATTCCACATCTGTTTTCCATGAGAGTGACAAGGAAAGGAGCAAGGTAACAGATATAGGGTGCTCAGGTGAGCACATCAAGCCAAGCTCCATGGGCTGAGTCATACTTTACTGACCCCAGATGTTCACCTTCCTCCTCACCTCCTTCCCCCACCACAGTTCAGAGAGGCTGCAAGGAGCAGATGAGCAGCTCTTCTTCCCAACAACTGCCTCTGACAAGCAGGTTGGGATGTGGCAATGAAGGCTTCATTTGCCTTGACTGTAGCAGATTTTAATTCTAGTATGTTGTTTCAGCTCTTACTTGCACTTGGTATCACAGCTAACCTCCTTCCTTTAATTTTCACTTCAGCTTGAAATCCATGGAAAGAAGTGTGGGAAAAGCCACTGGTAAGAGGGAGGGAGAGATCAGAATGAATCAGTGATAAATAATCTGATCAGTAGAAACATTAATGGGTTTTCATATATATGTAAATACAAAAGCTGTTCTTGTTGTTTGGATAACTTTCTAAACCCCCCCCCCCGACTTCTGAGAAACTACTCAGCTTGACTGGCCTGTAGACAAATGTGCCATTGCATCAGAGACTCTTGTTGAACTTTTGCTAGTCGTTCTATGAGAATTAATCATATTTTACAACCTTTCTGTAAATAACCAGCTTTGAGGCTTACCATGTGGCAGCAGACAAATTTCAAAAAGAAGTTGTGTTAAGTTGAAGCTGTTCGTTTTAGAGAAAACTGAATTTTCATAGGGCCACATGACCTTGGGAGGTTTAATCTCACATTGTTCAGTTCCACCTCAGTCATATTACAAACTAGGGACCAGGGTGGTTTCCTTTCTCCCAACGTAGAGAATTCTGCTTTTTTCGTCGACCGGACTCCATGAATTAATGTTCCATAAAACCAGATCTGTTAAAAATGGCTAGAAAGTTACTTTGAAATATGTGTGTATGCACCAAATGATATATTATGAAGCTGAGAAGATTTGAGTTTCTAGTCAAAAAAATAGCATCCCCCAAGATACTGGGAAAGTAACAAAGACACGCACATTTTTTACTTCAGTGAAAATAGCATGTCTTGAACGTGTGTATTTCAAGGTTGAAGTTGGAGGTTTAGGAGAGGTAGGTTGCTTTTTTGAATTAAAATGACATTTTTCCAAAGCCTTTTTTAATTCTTAGCTACAGCTATTAAATTCAGCTCCAGAAAGGACAAACCAAGCTATAAAAACAAAATTCCCAGAAGCTTCCTCTGGCTTCTGTTAATTGTCTGTGGGAGATTTGATTTCAATAGTGCAACTGGATCTGGGTTTGGTTTTCAGCCGCTTTTTCAGTGCCAGCTTTCCTTGGAGCTTCTCCCCAGTGAACAGGGCACATCACTGTGACAGCAGGAGAGCCAGCACGTCTGCTGCCCCCGGGGCTGTGGTACCAACAAGCATTGCAGCTGCAGCCCCAGATCTCCAGATGTGTTTGTGGGGGCTTCACACTCAATACTGAGCAGTTCCTCCAGGACAACCTGAGAGCAAGAAGGCAGGAGTCCCTCTGCAGACTGGTCATTAAGAGCCATTCCTTCCTGGCACAACAGCAAGGTCTTTAGCTTAGAGAGAAGGAGATTAGAGGATTAATGTTTGCATCTTCTGAGTATGTTTCTATGGCACTGAGGTTATTTCTAGACTGTTCTTCATTTCAGTTCAGTATACTGGTTTATGGCAGGCATCTATGATTTATCCAAGTAAACCCCACTCCCTCTCAGCTTTATCTTTGTAGCACCGTTGTCATGAACAGATTCATATGAGCCTCAGTGAAGGGCAAATGAAGCCATTTTCTTCTAAGGAAACAGTGCTGATTCAATAAGACAAAAAAAAAAAAAGAAAAACACAACAACTCAACCCATCTGTACACAGAATTAACACTAATATCAGGTACACACACTGAGCCTCTTAAAAATAATGAACAAATGTTGTCTCAGTAGAAGCATTGCGGCATCTCTCAGGCACACAAATATTCTGACTGCATTGTGAAAAAAAAGCCTAGAAGTTCTTTGATCCTGGGCTATTTGCTTTCCTCCTAGAGTGAGAGTTTGAGCTACTTTCCCATCCTAACTCCATTGCCCTGCGTGCTTGCTTATGCCCACCCTCTAGCTCTGTGTACCGTTGCACAAAATAAAATCGTTTCTCTTCCTTTCTTTAAGCTTCCTTACATTTGTCATGCTCATTGCATGCAGGTGGACTTAATTATGTTGTTTATTCCCCACTTTCACTGGGCAAGGTGTAAGCACATACCCGACTTCAGGTCCATTTTTCAGCTTTCCCATCCATTCGGCAGCCACAGCTTTGGTTGTCTGTCTCTCTACCATGGCAGGCAAGTTGCTGCTTTGCAGTGGTTTACACAAGTATAGGTAAGACTTGATCAGCACTCACTGTGGTGGATCACTGCTTCCAGGCAAATTTGGGGCAGGTAATGTTAACACCAAATTTTCAAGAGAAATATTAAGTAGCTACCAGTAAACTTTTATGAACATCGTTGACCTGAACTAATGCTACTGCTTTATCTCATAGTAACCTCATTAATGGGAAATCCAACCAACATTTAAGTGTTTCCTGCATTTCACAGACACTCTGGGGCTGAGGTGCAGGGGTTTGATGCTCTGGGGCTGTGAGATTCACACCGTGCCTCCTCCCGCAGGCCAGCGAGAAGCAGGTTCACTTCGTGGTGTCGCGGCAGACCAGGCAGCAGCCCCCCGACCTCCTGCAGGAGACGGGCTGGAGTTACAGCTCTGGCAGCTCCCAGCCTTGTCCCGCCGACAGAAACAACCCCGGCAAGGTGAGGGCTCTTGTGTGGTTTTCCTGCCGTCCGTGGGACAGGGGAGTGGGAGGGCAGCTAGTGCTTCATGTCTCAGGGTGTTACCTCTGGCTTCTGTCACCAGAAAAGGCACGTCTTGGCAATGGAAACACTAAAGCTGCGCTGCTCGTCATTTATCCACTGGTAGTGCCCTGACTCTGCCTGGCATGGGCAGGGAAAGAGAAGGCAATGGGCAGTGCTGGGGCAGGTGCTGATGTGCACACAGTATCCTGGCCACGGCCACAGGTCTGACCAGTAGTGTGAGCTAGCAGAGGAAAATGTGTTCCAACAAAAAGAAAAGTTTTCCTAAATTTTCTCCATCTGTAGCATAGTCTTCAGACAAAAAAACTTTCGTATGCTGGCCTGAAAGATTCCCATAAGCTACTTGAAAATTACGGTCATTATTAGGCTGTTTCTCATTTATTAAAATGCCCTTGCAGGAACTGAATTTGTTTATTTCACTAAATTTGAAGTCACATATCTGGCTAATTTACATTAATCACCCTGAGTGTCACCACTTATGCAAAGCCATGCAAGCTTGACCCTGGTCACTGGTGCCAGGGCTGTATCAGGGAGGTGTGCTGGCAGGGCTTAAGTTCATCCTGCTTGATGGATAGCCAGTTGTGTCCTTAAAGGAACCTCTGGACCAAATATCAGGTGCATAGCTGTCAGCCATGCGGCAAGTCTAGATCTGGAGTTTACAGATGTTAAAATATACCCATTTTTGCAGGTCTTTTAAAACTACATTATTCAGTGTTTTTATGTGTTAAAAATACTAGTGTATATATTTATCTATTTTTAGTTTTCCTTATCCACAAATTCACAATCACAGCTCTCGTTAGGTGGGATCAGATTAGCAGGACTTAGAGCAGGAAGCAGTGTTCAGTAGCTACTACCAACTAGCAAGTAGTGCCCAGCCAATTCTGCATCTGCAAGGCATTACTTTCTAATGAAACAATGATTTCCTTAGGAAGGTATGTGTAGGACAGCAATTAGCTTGTGTTGCTACTGTATGCTTCCTAAGGAAGATCCAAACACCTGCTAACTCTACCATATTGGTCTGAGCAATTAATTGATAGCACATGGGATTGTTTGGGAACATGACTTGTGTCTCCCTGCCCTGAGACCCTCATTTTATTTTTCTGTACCAAGAGGTGTTGGATGGGAGCTCTTGTAAGTCCAGCAATATTTTGGGAAGCTGCAAGATTGAAGGCACAATGTTGGCTTTGTAATAGTCCTTTAAAGACTAATGAGTAAGTGCTGTAAAGACTAATGAATCATCTCTTGTGGGATAGGCTGCAGTTTTTAGGAGGATTTTCAGTTTTCCACAAGAGATGAGTACTGCATAAGCACATGAGTGGGTGTACTGCTGTGGGCTTCTGTCCAATGCCACCATTTGGGCACTTTCCAGGAAAGATCACAGCCAAAAAAGAAAATTCGGAACTGTTCCTACCGCCCTTCAGCTTTGTGTGTATGTAGTAGAGAGCTTCTATTAGAGAAAATGCTCTGGCAATAGATCAGCAGATCACTACAGCCAGTAGACACAATGAGCTTTGGGCACTGCAGACTTTTGGTCCAATACAAATATTTCTGGAGTGTTAGTTGCCCTTTTATAGGGCATGACAATGTCAGTTTAAATATTTCATATTTTGCTGAAGGTTGAACTGAACCTAATTTGCAATTCAAGATCTTTAGACTGGCTTTGAAAGATTTAAGAAGTGTTATTTATTTTAAATAGGCATTAGTGCAGGAATAATGCTTGCAAGCCTAGGGCCTGCATAGTGACCAAATGCAGCACATGCTCCTTCCCAAAACCAAGGTAATGCTTGTTGTCTGGACCTCACCCTCAGGGGAGTCTCCTATGTGTGTGTGGTTTGATGAATCTGCTACCTACTGTCATCAGTGGGTTTGCTTTATTATGTGTGATTAACAGAGGATTGCTAGCTGCTTTGAATTCTGGTTAATTTAAAGGTGTTTTTTGTCCCCTGAGCTTACTGTGGAAGGTGATATTAGATGGTCAGGAATGCTGTCTTGGAGGGAAACTGCTCTCACTGTAGAGCATGTGTGTATACATGGGCTGAAATCTGCTCTCAACCCTTGGCTGTATTCTGCACCAAGAGTACACTCTAGTTTCCTGCAGCCATCTGGCTTGTGCAGTGGCTCAGGAACCACTTTGGGCCAAGTTGTTGGCTTCAGGACAGCCAACCTCCATCTGTATGGCAAGAGGAGGTGCCTCTCTTTCAGGCCAGTGACTACCAGCCATGTTGCTTGCAAGGTTCTGGACAAAAAGAGGATGATCTCTTGTGGCCATGTCCTTCTCTGGTGGCAGTGCTGCCAGGTGTATGGTGTGCCAGGAGACTGGTCCTGCCCAGGTTCTCCTGGGTCTGTTTTCCTCTATACGGAGATAGGGGAAGCACTGCCCAAACTGTTCTGGCTGGATTCAGAAAAGGGATGTCACAAACACTTTATTGTGCAACTGAGGTTGTGGAGCCAGGCTGTAATGCATAAACAGGCCCAATTCAATTCCTTTGAAGTCACTGGGACCTTTGCCATTAATTAAATAGCACTTGTTTTTAATTGGAACTGTTTTGTTACTCCTTTCAAATGAATTGTCTAGTGCTTGAAGCAAAGGAAATGTTGCTGGAGCAGGCAATGTTTCCTGACCATATGAGCAGGTTAACCTTCAGGTGAAGTACATTTTCCAAACAGACACAGCAATGTTTTTTTTTGCTACAAGACACGTGTCATGGCTTTGATGTTGTGATAATCTGCTGTAAATATTTATTTTTCAGTAAATATACAGGAAAGGAGGAAAAAGTAAAAAAGAGGAGGAGATGAACTGTTATGTTTTTCTTCTCCTGACCTCCAAGGTCACTTCAAAATGACAGAGAAGGACAATTGTTTAGAAGAGAATGCACTGAAATGCAGTCACTGATAAACACTGCCTTTTAACTGGTTTACTTGCTATCGATTATACCTCCAAGCAAGTTATACGTGTGTTTACTAAAAAAGGCTTTACTTTCCTTTCATCATTGCCTTCGTCTCAGTCAAGCCACCCCAAATCCTTTCTGTCTGCAGCCATGTAAAAATGACATGGGAAAGAGTAGCTTCAAAGGAAAATTGGTCCTTTGTGATTCAGCATACAAGTACTGGTATTTCTATAAGTCTTCATTGAAATGTAGCAGGACAATTCATTCCCAAGCGCTACTTTGAAATCTTTCTTTTTGTGCTGATTCCTCAAAAAATAGTGATAAATCAGCTAATGCACTAATGTTTTTGTTGTCTGAGACTGGATGTATGCCGCATAAGTAACATGACAGCTCCCTCACTCAGGGCCACAGATAGAACCCCAATTTCATGCTTTGTTACAAAATCTAAGATGGCAATTTAGTGAAAATTAATAGTGCCCCTATCCCACCTTTCAGGAAGTGACCTTTTCCTGATGGAAAGCCATTCCTTTTCAAGGGAAAAAGGGTATTTTTGCAGAACATGGATGAAGCGTTAAGTTTAATTTGCATGAAGACAGAACTACTATGTTTAAAATATTTATACCTAAAGACAAAGGTGAAAGGTTAAAATTATCTGGATCAGAATGTAAAATTTATCTGGAATGGAACATTTTTCTGAAGGTTTTAAAATCTTCAGAAATTCTTAGGTTTGTTTGCAAGCCCTTCGCCAAATGACTCTGACACAGTGTCTGTGTTCTGCATGGACCAGGCCTAATACATCCAAACAACTGTGTTGTTTGGTTTTCTCCCAGAAACTGAGAGAATTCCTCTTTCCACTGAGCTCTTTGCCTTTTTGTTTCTGGAGCTCTGTGACAGCTACTGTTCATGTGCTCAAGCACGGAGAAATCCTTTGCTAAGCTTCTAGAAGGTCCTGTGTTTTGTTGTCAACGTTGCATCACAGAAGTCTTGATGTGGAGTTGGTTGCACCAAACATACCTTTAAAAAAACCACACAAATCGAAGACATAGTCTGCCCTACTCCCATAAAAAAATTATTGCCATAATCTTCCTTTGTCCCATCATTGTCACTTAAGGAGACGCTGTGGATTCATCTGCTCCACTTTCCGAGCTGCTGGCCCAGGAACCAACGTAAAATGTCTTTGTGACGTGTCAGATTTCTAAGAAGAGATTAATGTGGCTTTAAATGAGTTTTATAGATTATTTTTGCATATTACCGATGTGAGGTCACATTTGTGAATGAGAAGAGTCTTCTAAATATGCATTTGAACTGTATTTAGAAGCGTGCTATTATATATGAGCCTGGAGTGGATGATGCTGTTCCTTCTAGTGGGGCTGGGATAGTCAGGAGCTGATGTCAGGAGCATTGGTTATAAAATACTTAAAGGAAAGCAAAGCAATTAACATTTAAATCCAGTTTTTATTTGCCTTTTGAACACTTCTGTAAGAACTGAGTGCATGGTAAACATGACATTCAGTTCACAGGTGTTGTTGGAGCTTGCATTGCAGTGATTCTCCACCCTGAGGGCACCTGTGTGTTTGTCCTACCCTCACTCATGCACTAGTTATTGCATGGCCAGCTGTGTGTATTTAACTTTTCCTGTTCAGGGGCATACACATATAAGGATGACTGTCCCAAAGTGACCCTTCAAGCATAAGCCCTTAGAGCACCCTGGAAACTGCTGGCTCTTCACTGTAAATGTCCTTTTCCTGAGCAAAACCACTTATTCTTCAAGTGTATTTCCACCCATAACTTATACAGAAACACAGATATCTGGAAGATAAAACAAAATACGTCTCTTCTACTATGTCCCCAATGGTTTCATTCCTCAAACCTAAGAGGACTACTTCTCACTAACTATATCACAGATGACACTCAGACTGCAAGCAGCAAGATAAGCACAGCCTGATAGTCAAAGATATGATGACCACTAGTGATATTATTATCTAGAACTTCACTTTCCTTTAAAATCAAATTCCTTATTTACATTTCAAGAACCTTATTGTATTAGCCTTAGCACTTAAACAACTCTGGCTTTGATGGGAGCAGTGCCTGACTTTGACTTTATTAAAACACAGTTATCTTGATGCTAGCTTTGACTGCAGATGCTTAAACCCCTGAGGCAGTCCTGCCTGCCATCAGGCCAGGTGGCTGGGAAGTGTCTTGGTGTTACTTCCATGAATATTTGTTTTGATAGAAAATGCCAAAGCTGTCAGGGAGGCCACCATTCCCACAACCTGTGTTGGTTGTTGCTATTTTCTTCATTGCAGAGCACCCTTCACACTGTCACCTGCCATGAGAAGGTGGTGGCTGTCCGGAAAGATCACACAGAATCACTGGGAATGACTGTGGCAGGTGGAGCATCTAACCGGGAATGGGATTTGCCTATCTATGTGATAAGTGTGGAACCTGGAGGAGTGATCAGCAGAGACAGCAGGATAAAAACAGGTAAAAAGGGGTGATTTTGAAAGCCTGCTTTAAATCAAGAGCTTCTTTTGAAAACTGAGTGACAATGAAAGAACTTCACATTCTGACATCTTCAGCAATCCTACAGTTTTTGGGATCTGTTGCATCAGAGGGTCTCAAATCAGCTACCAGAAAAGGCATAATATGCAGCAGTAATCATCTCTGTGAAGTAGAATGTAGGAATATTCTGGTAGAAAAAAAGGATAAATAGCTTTCCACCATCTCCTTACTCCTGATACATTCATTGTGCAGCCTTCGTGTATTTTTAAAGTAATTTTTTGTGCTTATTTGTCATTGCATTCATGAATTTGAATGAAATATACAGGAGAAAAATTCCTATTATATAAGAAGCCACATTAGTGCCTCGTGGCTCAACATCCTGTCTGAAAACATTGGCTTCCTAACCCCATTTAGCTACTGGTATAACAGAGTGGTAAAGCTGGTCATTTCTCCCCTTCTGTGTGAATAAGCTTTTAGAGCAAGAGGAAGACTATATTTTATCAGTTGGTTTTACGGGAATAGCTGGGCAGCAGAGGAAAGATGAAACTCTCAGGTTTCAGGATGTTACATCTTCAAGAGCCAAGTCCCTTAGGAGCCTGCATCCAGCAATGACACAGATCACTTACCCTTCATTCCCTATGTTCTCCTTTGGTCCAGTCACCGTCTGGAAGCTGGAGGGAAATCCTGAGTTCGAAGGAGGCGGAGGCACCCAAAAATGGGACAGAATAGCTGCAACCCAGTCAGACCCCATGAACCTGGGTCTCAGTGCCCAGTATTGGCACACATGGGAACCTCCTCTTAGTGTCTGCTCAATGAAACCCATGTGAGAACATGACAACAGGAGCAAAACAGCAGGTTTCCCCTTTCCTCCTGCTGGGAAATGACTGCCTCTCAGTGGGATGCGCTTTCCAAAATATTCATCATGAGGCAGCAGGGAAAACTCAGCCTAGTTAATTTGATAAAATTAGAAACAAATGAATATGTGATCATACAATAGTGCCATAGGCCTCGGATTTAGAGCAGCTCTTAGGCTGTTGTCCTTCTCACTGGGGCCAGACCACAAGAAGAGGTTAATGTTCATATTGCAGTGCCTGGACTTCCAGTGATACATCCCTGCCTCGAGAGGCATCCAGGCCAAGCACACAGGGCACCCAGGACAGCCCTGGCATGGGCGCCTGCTATGAAGGGTAGCAGAGCACTTGACTCTGTGGTTGCTTGCATTACATTAGTGATGCCTTTATTGTTCTTCCTGTAGTAATTGAGGTCATCTTTGCATTTTCCTCTGTATCTGCTGTGCCTGTATTATAAATAAGGCATAGTGAAAGATGGTTCGGCTTCCAGCCATTCAAACAGGCATTAATATGAAAATAATAACATATTATTCCACAAAGCAAAGCAGGAAGAGCCAGTCGGAGTGGCAGTCCTCAGCTAAGGGAGAGCTGGGAGAAAAAACATCATTGAGCTGCTGGGTTTCAAGCTTAGCTTGAGTACAAAGGTTGTTAGCTGGAAGTGGTTCCACAGACCCGGCCCAGTACTAGGCACCAATACCCAAGCTTGTTGGTACACCAGGACCCCAGCTGTTTGTTCAGCTCCAGATGCAGGACGTGACATGGTAAGAAACCAGGACAAATCCTCTGTCCAGCCATGCAAAATTTAGAGGTACAGGAATCTATGCCCTTCCCTCATGCCTGTGGCATGATTACTAGCATATGCTTCACAGCCATGTTAAACGATAGGATTAACAATAAACCTCGTCAGGCAGCCAGTTCTCGGCCGTGGATTTGACTCACTTGTCTGTGGAGGTGGAGAGGGATCCTGGAAACACTTGCAGAGCTTTTTATCATCTGCTTTATTGGTCTCAGGTGACATCCTCCTGAACGTGAACGGCATTGATCTGACAGGAGTCAGCCGGAGTGAGGCTGTCGCCCTGCTGAAGAACACCAACTCCTCAGTGGTGCTCAAAGCCCTGGAGATGAGAGCATGTGAAGCCCAGGAGGAACGGGGTCACCTGCCACCCCCTGAGGACACGCAGGTGACCTCTGAGAGCAGCGAGTGGTCACCATCCTGGGTTATGTGGCTGGGGCTGCCACGGTAAGTCCACAGATTGCAACCTCTTGCTGACGGGGAGTGGGAGGAAAGATTTGTATTTTCTGGCAATTCTTTCTTTTGGCTTGACTCAGTGCACTGACATCTTAATTAAATCCAGGCTCTGACACTGACTGACTCTAAATACCTCCCTTTTGTAAATGGGTACATGTACATGACAAAATAGACATGCAGTTCCCTTTGTGAGGGAGGATAGGATACTGAATTGTTTCAATCTTGTAAATATATCTGACACCTAGGGAGTGAAAGGAAAATTTTGCAGGGATACAGGAGCTTGCTGAACTGGAGTCTAGGCTCAACCACCCTGCAGAAGGCAGAGATACCCCTCCTGCAACACTCAAGCTGCACAGCCCTTCTTAGCCAAATCCAGCTGAATTGTTTGACTTTACCCAGATGTTGCAAAGTTCATGCAGTTGGCCAGTATCTCCAAATCACCTCTTTTAACCCCACCCCCGCCTGAAAGAAGTCCATTTGTCATACACAGGAAGCAGCTGTGTTGTCATTTCAGCAAGGATAATAAGAGCCACACCGCCGGTCGCTAAGCTCTCAGTGTGCGCGGTGTAATACCTACAGCTTCTGCAACATCCCAGAAAGTATGAAATGAGGACGTATGGTGAATCTGTGAATATGCAAAGCTGGGATCACAGAGTTGAAACTGATACCCAGTTTTAAGAAATTAAGCATTTATCTTATGAGTTCCTCTTGACTGTACTCCTAACTCGGGCAGCAGTTCAGTGTCTCTCTTTTACAGGAGGACAGGAAAACATGGTCTGCAGAACAGGTGGGTTTTTCTCTAGGCACAGTTTCAGGAGTCCTCTTCATTTCCTACTCTTGCATAACAGGTTTCCTTCTTTGTAGCTGGAGCCATTTTGAGCTCATTCACCTTGCAACAAGGTCTGCTGTAAGAGTCAGAGGTTTTTCGGGGCTTGGTCTGATGCTAATGACTGTATAACATGTGCTGAAGCACTTCAAGAAGGCAGGCTGTGTGTCACCCACAGGCAAAATGCTTCTCCTCCAGTAGAGAGGATTACATCTTTATATTTGCGAAAGAAAAGCAGCAAAAAAAAATGCAGTAAATGAATGCTCCTTAACTTGCTACCCCAGGCAATGGCAAATTTTCCTCACTCAGTCTCTCTGAAGACAGGCAGGCCCAGGGAGATCCTCATTCATACTAACTTCTTCTGTACTCCTGAGCTTGACCACCATGGTGAAGGGACTAGAGCATGGGCAATGCTCTCAGTGAAGAGACAGCAACAGAATAGAGGCCTTATAGATGCTGCAGTCTGCAGTGCTGAGTCTTGCCTTCTATCACCATCCATTGCTAGATGGACTGAAACAATCTCACCCTGCCTATGCCACCTTCATTGGGCTGTGTAAAAAACCTGAGCTGTCTGGTCTTCATCTTCTACTCACAGCTGCCTGAAAGTCCCCACAGCCTTAGCATGGTAGAGGACATGAAGGACAGAGCTCCACAGGCAGACTTGCACCCAGAGTTCACATCTCAGAGTTCCACTTTGCAATTTGGCAATAAAATGGGTTTTCCCATTTTAGAAACAGTTTCTGAGCTCACTTTAGCCTTCCTGATCTGAAGGCTGCATGTGTGAAGGCATTCCAACTCCTTTTGTCTGAAGGAAAATCAGCCCCAGTGTCAGGAAGGCTGGAGACAAGAGCTCATTGTAACTCTATCCCCAGCTGTGAGGCTGTGCACAGAGCACAGCACGGCTCTTCTCCTTCAAAAGAGACATGGGGACAATGGTATGCTGAGTGGGGACCCTGCTCTGAATATCAGACTAGTGCCTGGGACAGGGACCAATGCACATTAGACGTGACAGTAACAAAGGTGCTCTGTCTTGTTATTAGCAGCTGATTGGCTGAGTAGGGGCACAAGAGGATCAGGTTTGGGATTGCTCACTAGCAATAGGTATTAGCAGAACCTTCAGTCTTCCCCAGCATAAGTGTGCTCACCCACTTATTGTTCTGCTTCTCCAGGGCCCACATCAGATGTCTGAAAGTCCTTCAAGGAGTTCTCTCACAAGGATGTGTATCATATTAACTCACTGTGCTCCAGGTTGAACATTTGACCTTTCTCTGGCTTTCAGTTTGCCTTTTGCAAGGATCACATTTCACTATATCCCAAGATATTGTCAGCAGTCTCATGACATTTTCCAGGCTGTTAGAGAAAATTATGCTCTGTCTAAACAGATGTCTGACAGGTCCATCTTGGAAAAACTGCCCAAAGTGCAGTTATAGGGCAAAATGTTGAAGAATCACCTACTTTAATTAAAACAATTTAGTAGGACTGCTCCAAGATATCAGTAGTATCATGCGAAGTACTTGGGAAGATGGGCAGGAAGGGGCACACCTACATAAGAAAAATTGAATAAATAGAAAAGGCAGTAAAACTGGTAGGCCAGGAACATGCACCATTTTTAAAATGAGGAGGATGGATAGTAGATTATTTAAATTTGTTTGAGAAGGGAAAGATGTTGCTCAAGACAAGCCCTGGCAGTGCAGTATGTGTATCTGTTCACAGCAAGAAAGGTGGGGTGTTCAGAGGCAGCTTGACCTCACAACTTAGAGTGGGATTTCTAGCTCAGGAAACTGAGGAGACAGGAGAGTCCTTCTTGGTTCCAAATACATGAAATTTTGAGGAAAATCCTCTGAGTGGTATCATAAAATATGCTAAGTTGAACTAAAGACTAGAGCATGTCTACAGACTTCTGTCAATGGCCAGTGAAGTAGAAAACAGGCTAATACTAATAAGAGTTACATGATTTAAAGCAGCTTACTGTAAATGCCTGATTTTCCATACTAGAACAGAACTCTTCCTTTCCCAGGGACTGCATGCATATTGCAGAGATGGGTAGAGACAAGAGACACAAACACTGAGAGTTAGGGAATGATATAATTTTTCTGGATGAAGTTGGTAGCAGCAGAATCATACAAGTTATCTGATCTCTTGAACCAAAGCTCAAAGACTTGGAAAAGCCATCTTGCTAATTTAACATTTTGTCCTTTTCTTGTGAATCTTAGAATTGTGTTTTCTCTGTTTTGTATGGCTTAATAATACACAAACAGCTCCTCTGTTCTTTCTGTAGTACGGTCCAATATGTGGTGGTTATAAAATACGTGCACATGTGCATCTGACATCTGTCAAAACTTGGCCTGCACGCAAGCAGAGGGGCTTGCGGGCTGGGCGGCGGGAGGAAGCAGTGATGCAGGACCTTAAGCATTCTCAACCAAAGGCTTATTTCAGGGTAGCTAATTTAATTGTTTGTTGTTTAGGAAGACAGAACTCCTTTATTGGTCGAGGGACATGTTGTTGTGAAGCATGCACAAAGGAAATAACGGGGAACAGCTGGTGAAAAGCATTTCCCCAGCTCTGTGATGCTGCTTGTACCATTGCTTGTTTTCCTGCTCTCCTCTCTTTGCTCTCCTCACATTTCCTTCCCTCAGCTAGTACTTAGAATACTTTTTAGATCATCCTGTCAGAACATTTACAAACATTAGTACTTTACACGAGTGCTTTTCTTCATTTGAAAAGTGAGATGAGAAAGGGACAAGGTGGCCAAAGTAATTCCGCAAAGCTGGGGTAGAACAAGATGTAAAACATGAAATTAGGACAGAAACACCTCCAAAGTAACTGAATCCAGGCTGTGGGATGCTGGTGGAAGCAATTCTCAAATATTACTTACTCAGCTGCCATTTGTGTACTGTAATGGGGTGGGAGGAGGGAGTTTTCCTTTTCATAGCTGTTATTGCTGAAATCCTCTTGCAGTTGGGCAGGTTTTCATTCCTACAGCATAAGGCTACTTGTGCTTCATGAAAATCAGCAGGGAATTTGCATTTAAGTACTTGAAAACAGGCACTTATAAATTCCTCATGCATCAGTAACTGATGCTCAATTGTAGTATTGTTTAGGATAGGACCCAGTGGGTAGACACTGTATATCCCCAAATCTTGTATCTGAGGCAGGTTCACACATAAATTATTCTTTATCCTTGTTTTCTGGAGTATTTAGCGATAAAGACAGAAGACTGTGAGCTGCTCTCTTCCAAAGAGATGGTTCTCCTTAGAGCAGTTGCAGTTTAGTGGGTTACAGTAGTTTGACTGGGTCAAAACACCCAGGCTGGGGCTTTCATTATCACAGAAACATAAGCTACTCAAACACACTAAGAATCTTCATACGATTTTATTTTTTTTTCTCTAATGGTACTTTGTAGCTTGTCTTTATGATTAAAGCAGCCCTAAAAGAATGGACTCCCTTGGAGTGGGCTGCTCTTTGCTTAGGCAGAGCAGGCATTTCTGCTTAGGCACGGAACAGTTTGGAGCAAGCTATAACTGCATTATATAAAGCTCAGCTTTTGCCAGTCAGCATCCCTTTCACAGTTGTGGCAGTGCTGACAAACAGGTGATGGATGATGCACTGCCATACTTATACCTCTATCCCATGAGATGGAGGTAAGAAAAGTCAAGTTAAAGCCATAAACACATCCTAGACACTCCTATTCTTTTAAGAGTCAGTCTCTAGCTATGGCTGTCGTGATGGGCTGGGCCTGCCTGCATCAACACCCACAGGGTGAGTGACAAGGGGGAGAATGAGGAAATTAATTGGACAAAAGACAGGGAAATCCGTCCATCATTATTGTCATGGCCAAAACAGACTTGGCTTTCAGAACTGAAAATATTTAATTACCAATTTGGGTATTGGGAACCAAAGAAGACAAGTCTGTAAGCACTCTGTGAAAAGGGGAGGAAAGGGGGTTTCCCAAACTGACCATCACCCCAGCACCTCTTCTCCTGACTTGCATGCCTCCGCTGCCTTCTCCTCACAGCAGGTGACACCCAGTCCCTTTGGTAAGGCAAAAGGCAGCACAGGAGCTTGGAGTCGCAACAGAATGGCTGCTCTCTGCTGCTCCTTGGCTTCCATGTGTTTCCTCTGCTCTGGCAGAGAGAAAAATCCTAATGCTATTATGCTGTGTCTATTTTACTTAAATTTATCATACACTGTGACAGCAAATATGTATTTATGCTTTCTGGACTGATGGAGACCATGCAACTAATAACCTTATAGATTGCATGTATAGAAGGCACATGAGGCATGTTTGGCTTCACTGCCTTTTATCCTCCTGCCTTTACCTGCTTGCTCACTACTTTTCTAGGATTTAGCTGATTACCTTTCAGTTTCAGGAATGTGCTCCTTGAGGCAGTGAGTGCAGCACTGGGCAGCAGACACCTCTGCCCCAAAATCAACACCGAATTATAGTGCTAATGGCTGAATCCTGGCACTGTTTGGTCATGACCTTGATAAGTACCATTAAACATAGAGAGTTTAAGTGATTTTGCATGCTGAAGAAGTCCACAGACGGTGAAGTAATAAAGCCTGGCTGCTGAGGAAGAAGCAAATGTCACCTGTTTCTTACATTAGCAACCAGTGAATTCTTGTGCAAATATTACATACCTACCATCCTGGCAGCAAGTGAATATTTGTAGGCCCTGGGGGACCAATCTAGTATTACTGCTGTGAAAGGCAGCAAATGCACTATTTAAAATGCAACTTTTAAACCAGGCATATCAGTCTTTAAGATATAGGCTATTTATCCTTCTACAGAAGTGTCAGGTGTTTCTTAGAAACCTAAAAAGTCTCTGGATAGAGTTTTTAATAGTTGCCTGCTGTAGGTCAGTCTATATTTTAAGATTTGGAGTAACAAATACATTTTTAGTCATTCAGTAATTTCAGTCATTCCTGTGGACATCACTGTGATAACTTGGTTAGGTGTTTTGGACAGAAGTTTGCATTGCCTACTCTCCAACAAGAAATTAATTTGGTTTTTTTTAAAAAAAAGGAAACAGAAATTAATGTCCTCATACCATTAGACACATTTAGGAATCTAATAACACTATTCTTGTTTTCCCCTATTCCTAGTTTTGGAACCTAAGCTTTGATAAGCATAAGATACATTCAAAAGACAAATGGAGGGAGAAGCAGATTCCAGTTCCCTTACTACAAAATCTTGTGTTAATCATTACAGCGAGGACAAGCTCCAAAGCACTGACTCACATGGATAAATTTCTCTCATCTTCCATGCTGTGACTGACCAGGTTACTCAAGAAGAAAACCTCAGGATCCCAAATTCCACCAATACCTATCTTTGTGTCATCTGTCATTTTTGTAGTTCATTCCATTTGCCCTAAAATTATTTCCCTTTGACATGCTCCACAATAGTAAGTGCCTGAGCACTTTGGCATAATTAATCACATACAGGCTCATGTCTGGAAGATAAACAAGTCACTGGGCTGTACAAGGTAGAAGAAATGCAGATTTTTGAATTGCTGATTTACAAACATTAATTCCAGGCTTAAGTGCTTTTCTCCATCACACCAACTAGATCCTTTGCACAGATTTCTACCATGTAAAAAAAAACCTTATTCAATACTTTAGCCCAAGACTATCTACTAATTTTACTTTTGGGATAACTGGTTATCTGGCTATAACAGGAAAGCAGTACTACAGAAACAGAAGTGTAGGTGCTTAATACAGTGGAAAGATGGCAGTACTTTAACTCTTAAAAACACTCTATGGGTGCATGAAAAGGCAGATTCATTATTAATGGTTCATCAGAATCTAAAGTTAATTATAACACATCTAATTCAACTGGTTTATTTCAGGTATTTGTACAGCTGCAAAGAAATTGTATTACGAAGAAATACATCTGGAAGTCTTGGCTTCAGCATTGTAGGCGGTTATGAAGAACATACTGGGAACAAACCATTCTTTATCAAATCCATTGTTGGGGGAACACCAGCATATAATGATGGCAGGATTAGGTAATTATTACTGTCTCAAAAAAAAGCATCATTTAAGTAAGTTTTTCTTCTAGTTGTGGGGGTTTGAAAAAAAAAAACCAATTTTTCATTAAGGCAGTGGCAAGGACAGGGGAAGGACTCACTTATACAGAACTAACTTTAGGAGATCTTGGAACAGGACACAAGCATCCTGAAGTTTAACAGATCTACTTTGTAGCAGAATGTGTTCAGATGTCGAGCAATCCACTAGTATGTCAGTAAGTTAAAGGAAGAGTCAATTTGATCTCTGGGGCTGTACAAAGCATGCCAGAGGTTCCCCACATATCCAGTTCTAAACACCCCAACCAAACGCCTTCCCTGCAAACACCGACACACTTGAAAAGACTAAATGCACAATCGTGGCACAAACTTACATCAATTAACCAGACTTAAAAGACACAGTTGTTCAGAACACAGATCATTCTAGCATCTAAAGAGAGCTACAAGAAAGCTGGAAAGGGACTTTTTACAAGGGTACATACTGCTAGGACAAGGGACAATGGCTTTAAACTGAAAGACAGTAGGCTTTGACCAGATATTAAAAATAAATTATTTAACGTGAAGGTGGGAGGCACTGGAACAGATTGCCCAGAGAAACTGTGTATGCCTCCTCCTTATTCAAGGAGAGGTTGGCTGGGGCTTTGACCAACCTGGTCTAGTAGGTATCCCTGCCCAGAACAAAGGGGTTGGAATTGTATTATCTTTGAAGTCCCTTCAACTGAAGCCCTTCTGTGATTCTGCAATGATGATTCATCAGAATGACCATCAGAATAATTATATCATGTTTTCTTTCAAATATGTCTAATTAATTATAAATTTGTAAGAAACCCAAAAAGGTGAAATATTTTCACCTGCTTTATTCTGTTATCCATGAACAGTAGTTAGCCAGAGAAGGATCCATAATACTCATTTCCACCCCTTCCCCCAGCTTAAGGATGTGCTTTGGCATTTGAAAACATCTAAGATAAGAAGTCACTTTGTTTAATTGTTGTTTTGCATTTGTTTTTTCAGATGTGGTGACATCCTCCTTGCTGTCAATGGCAGGAACACATCAGGAATGATGCATGCCTGCTTGGCAAGGATGCTCAAAGAACTAAAAGGAAAAATTACTCTCACAATTGTGTCCTGGCCTGGTACATTTTTATAAAACAAGTCTTCATGGAGAGTATGACAAGTATCTTAACATGGGGAAAAAATTTAAAAAAGGAACATCAGTCTTTGCTTTTTTGGGGGGGTCAAGTATGTATTTATAAAGAAAAGGTTTGTGAAATTTCAACCTGCATGTCAAGAAAAGTCAAGTTTAGGCAAAGCAGTGACACCCATCAAAAAATCACTTCAGAGTGGTCCAAGCTACAGACTTAAGTCCTTCGTTCCCTGTGTTCTTAAGGGTTTTTTGTTGTTTTTTTATACATATCTATATATCTATTTAATGCATTATAATAATAATGAAGTCTAAGGAGCAACAGCTTCTGCTCACCCACTTTATTTGGATTTACAAAAAGAAAACCTTGAATAACTTATGAAAATATTTCTTGCAATTTTTCTAGTTGCAATAATCAGGTGAAGGTTTTTATCCAACACGTTAATAGCACTTTGATTATGTGTACCTTTTCATGGTCAGCATGAAGCTGGTATTTTCAAGACTTTCAGGTACTGTTTGTTAGTCTGTAAAACTGTGAATGAAATTTCTAAAATAATTAAAAATAATTGTAACTGTGTACTTGTACAGACATCTTTTTCATCCAAAACCAAATTACCTCGTTACCCTGGTTTGTTCTGAGTAAAACTATTAAATCTGGGATTTTTATAGAGAACGTTGCTTTTAAGGAAGTATACTGCACCCTGCTAACGCTATCAAGTAAATCTTTTGAATAGCAGTAACATTTTTGTGGGACTGCCTTATCAATCACACTTGATACTGTTCTGCATGAAGTAAATCTGAAAGTGATGATGGTCTTGTATGCCTCTTGAAATAGTCCTTTGTCTTTCTCTGCAAATTACTCATGTTCCACAGTCTTGTTTTCATCTCACAAGTTTGCAGTGGGAAGAGGATATGTTTGTTAATCTTTATCATGTTAAGGGCAGCTGTTCCCCTAGAACAAAGACTAAAATGAACTCTCTCTTAAGCCACTGAAGAGCAGCAGGAACGATTATCCAACTTAATTCATCCTTATGCACCCACATAAACCAGACATAATTACCAAGTTTATCATCACCATGCTCAGTGTTCCATTCAACTAAGAACAATCGGCACCTTTCCCACTTTCCCTATTTTTTTTTTTTTTTTTGCTTCACATTATTACAAGGCTTTTGAAGAGCCTGCAGTTCCTGTGTGTCCCTGTAGTAACGGATGACCTTTCCAGATATGACTCCAAAAGCCATGCTAAACCCACAGTGTTCCAGATGTTGGGTACATAATAAAATGAATGCACACTGTTTCTAAAGTCAGTAAAATAATGACTTTCCCGTTGGCTTATGAAAAAAGGAGACAATTTAATACAAAGAATTTAAGCCCTACTTATATTGTAAGAGCATAAGCCTCTAGCTGTAAGATGTTTTTTCACTGTTTCTTAAAAGAAAGTCAGTCCAAGAATCTTAACATGAAAAATTCGTTCTTTTATTTTCAAAAAAAAAACCAAAAAAACAAAGTAACCTTTGATTTCAAACTAACAGAACAAGATTAAGAGCAAATTATTATAATTCCCAGAAAAATAACAAGATTTATAGTAATCTATTTCTGGCACTAATATATATGCAAGTAGGCAAAAATCACACAAGCCTATTCCACAGGGGCAGCTTCAGTGTTTTCCTGTTCAGGAGCAGGTTCACCACTGGCTTCTTTTCCTTCTTTGCTTCTTTTGGACTTCTTGTGTTTGTGCCTTCTGTGGCTATCCCCTTCTTCACTGTCGTGACGACGCCTGCTGTTACTAAATACAGAGAAAACATGCCTCAAACACTTGACACTTCAGGCCCTATTTAATTACAAAGTACCAAAAAAAAAAAAAAAAAAAAAAAAGCTTCTGCATTCCTATTTGAAAACTGCCATCTGCTCCCAACTCAGAGTTTTTGCATGTCAGTGCACCACTGAATTTTTCTAGGAATGGAACATACATCTATCCATCCCATACTTTTTGTGGCAAAAATGGAATTTTTCACATTTGTAACCCATATTCTAATAGTGATACTTTTAACTAGGTCAGGTACCTATTGGCATTCCTTAATAATTTCACATTCTTGTTGACCCCATTTTCTGGACTTGACTTTTATTCCTAACTTAAAATGGATCATGTAGAACAATTTCTACCAAGTGACTGTGAGGATTATGCTACGTACCGAGAATGACTGTTAAACTGTTCTGTTCATACTGCTGAATGTCTGCATCATTCTGCTTCTTTCTGACTTACCATTTTTACCCTTCTTTCCCCAATGTCCTAATTTCTGTTCACATACTGACTGTCACAAACATCACTCAATATGAGGTTACCCAGGGTCAGTATTGCCTTTTGTCTGTCTACATTTTATATGGCAGACTTGTTCCAAGTAGCACATTCAAGTGTTTACAGTCTTTCCACAAATCTCCTGTTTGTTTGGGATTCTTTTAAAAGTTTACTTTTTTTTTTTTTTTTTAAAACTGGGCAAGTCTTTCATACCCTATTAAAAAAAAGAAAAAAGAGAAATCAAACCTTCGAGATGACTTGTGTCGAGTCTCTTCTTTCTCTCTGTGTCTCCTGTCTCTGTGTCTGTCTTCTTTCTCTCTACTTGTCCTATGGCGGTCGTAGCCCCTCTCTGCATAGTCTCTGTATCTGTAGCGTTCTTCATCGCTGATTCAGAAAGAAGAGATTTTTCAGGACAGTAAGACCAAGGAGTAAAACAAGCTAAATGACAGGAAAATCTTAATATTGCTTCTGGATGTCTACATGAGTTCTAGTGCTTAAACAACAATAAAGTTCTTCATGTTACACATTAGACTTGTGCAGTTAATGCAATTTTGAAAGGAAATTGTTCATTAAAAATGAAAGAAAAAAGAATACAACAGTGTCCCATTAAGTTTATATAGAAATAATCAAGCTGTTACCTTGAACTTGTATCTAACTATGAAGGAAATACAATCCTACATAAACTTCAGTAATGTTTTCAGATCAGTTTTTGAAACATTCAGCACTTATCAGCACACTTTTTGACTATTATACAATTTGAGTAAATTAAAATTAGATTTTGGTACAGTTATCTATTTCCTTATATCTGCTTCAAAAAAAGGAAAAGCTAAGTACAAAAAGTAAAATACACTAAATGTTTTGGGCTGCTTTTGAAATTAAGTTTTCTCCAGTGCTAGTGATGTCTCTAGCTTCCACACCTCTCTTGGATTGCCCTGTCACAATGTTGGTAAAAACTCCTAAACATCACAAGTTAGACAAGAATTCAAAGGCCTTACTTAAAAACATATTTTTATATTTTGGCTTGATGAAAAGGGCAGTTCTAGAGAGTTTACTGAAATAAAAAAAAAAAATAAAGAGAACACTGTCCATTGTTAGCCAACACGACTCAAATGCTCCATTAGCATAGTTGAAAAAGGCATGATCATTTCATCATTTCTCTACTAAGAAAATCCCACCCAGCATCATTTAACAGTGCAACTTCAATACAAATCAACTTAGCGTAATTATTTATATACCACACGAAATCTCCTCTGACCAGAGTTTGGGAGATCCTCACCAAGTCCTAAAGGAAGGCACAACGTAACCAATCTTTCAAAAGAAGTAAAATCAGTAACAATTTAGATACTGTTGACCTAACAAAAGGCAATTGTTTCTGTCTCTGCCAACATTTACCATTGAAAGAATCTTCCTGAGGTCCCCACAGCAGCAGAACAGATCAGACAGATCACACAGAGAGCACAGCTCAAGCCTGAAGAGACTTCTCATGTCCTGGAGCAGTGAGAGCTGAGATCAAACCCATTTTATCTGCCACAACTTGGATCCTCTGGCCGTTTCCCAAGTGGGGATATTACATTAATGATTATTACAGCCATGCATTAAAAGTCAGAGTGAGAAGGGGGAACACCTGAAGCAACAGCACCAGTCTTTTTATGAAACCCTGTATGATTACATCATTAAGCAAATGTCAGAAATTAGTAATCTAAGACACTGCAGAGAAGCATTAACCGCCCCATAGAAAATTCTGCTTTTCTAAGGGACACAAAAAGTATTCACACATCAAGACCAGGAAAACCACACCTACAACTGCAGAACTCAAAATTATAATCTGCCACTGTGTAATACAACTTCATTGATTTTATAAGGCATTTATAACCTCAGATCTGAGAGTAAGCTGATCGAATCCTGCAAAGCACATTTGTGCTCAAATGGCACAAATACTGAGGTTGGAAGGCATGAGTGGAGGTCCTCAGGACCAAACCCCAGGTAAAGCAGGGTCATCAGGACCAGCTGGCCAGTACCATGTCCAGCCAGGTTCAGGATATCTCCATGGATGGAGACTCCCCAGCCTCTCTGTGCAACTGTAGTTTCATCCTATGTCTGATATTGCTTCCCAAAACCAATATTTTGATGATCAGTATTTAATTAAAAAGTTAACATTTGAATGTCTACCACTTACTTCTAATAAGCTTGCCATGAGAAATTAGATGGCTACTTATAGTCCTGTGGCTTGGTTTCAGAGATGAGATCCACAGCCCTTAATGGTAACTCACACTCTGCATTTGTTCCGTTACCCAGTTTTTTTAAAACACTCTGGAAAAGCTTCAAAATATTACTGATACTCCATTTATACTTTTTTTTGGCAAACTACTAAAGAACCATGACAGCTTGTAAGTGTGTCTGATGAAAATAAACAACTTCTCTAAGTAAAGAAAAAAGTCAAGTTTGCCAAGACCAGTGTGCTGGGAGCTTTCAGGAGCAATAATGCTGCTCATTGGTTTTGGCCTTTATTGCACACTGATTGTGGAGTCTTGTTCACTTGGTTGACCACCAGGACACCAAATCCTGTAAAGCTGCAATCCAGCCAGGCTTCATCTGCTCTTCTGCATGAGATTATTAAGTTCCAGGACCTTAGAAACGTAGTTGCTGGGGTTTGTTTTTTTAGTTTTCTTTTTTTAAATTTTTTAAATTGCTGAGGAAGAACCACAAAACAGAAACATATCAATCAAATTCCAATGTCTACATTTTTAGTGGTAACTAATTGACTTGAAACCACTAAAATAAAAAAACAAAACAAAACAAACCCCCCGACCCCCCAAACAAGCAAAATAAAGTCCCAACCTTTGCAGAAGGTAAACAGTCCAAAAATAATGCATCTTCTCAAGAGAGCAGGGTGAGATACATTGTAAAAATGCACACTTTTCTCTGAGGATAGCAGAGTAAAAGCAGAATACAAAGAATACAAAGACAGCTGAAAGTTCATTTTTAAACCACATTTTGGTTAAAATAGAATAAAAATAATCCTATTTTCCTGTAATTTTTAGAAATGCTGTAGCAAAAACACAGGCTATGTGTCTAGAAAACAACTGCTAAAAGCATTGAAAGCCATAATTTCTGAGCTGTGAAATGCTAAACCTGATGCTTACTACAAACCCCAACAAAGTACCACTTGATCAAAGTTTAAACAAAGGGAATATAAATAAAAGCTATAAAGCTGTGCAGTCTTTAAAACAGTTCATGTTCTCTTCCTCACAGCTCCATTCATTTTATTTTCATAAGTGCACAGAACTGAAAATAAACCTTCTTAAGAAATGTTATATCTGCATGTTCTTTCTTAAGCCTCTCCCACCTCTTCTGTGGTTCCCAAACCAACTTATCCTAGTTAAGGGCCTCCCATTTTCTTACACAGCCATGTGGCAACAGCTTTGCTACAGATGGTGGATAATTTAGTCACATAAAAAAGTCGAGGCCTGCTCTTCCCCCTCCTTTACAGATAACTCTGGCAGCAGCACAGAGATTTCTTGAGGCCTGGAAGCTATTAAGGTTCATTTCAAGCACCCTTGAATGACCAGGGTTCTTTCTAGCCTTCAATCAAGCTGTCTGAGAAACAGATGTTTAGATAGGTCTTCAGCTCTCAGAAACTGACCCTGGAACGAAGCACACACGCACAGGAGAGGACATCACCACACCAGCATACATGGAAAATCCCCCAGCCTGCACCCAGTTTGGGTCTTCAGCTAACAATCATCATGCAACAATGTCATCTCTCAACCACAGTAACGTTAACTCTCAGTGCTCTCATCCCCTTCACCTTAAAACCATTAGTAAAAACAATCTGCCTAATAGCTAACACATATATTCTGCAAAAATTTAAACTTAACAACGAACACTGAGAAAAGCATCAGATATTTACCCCAAAAAGCACAGTAGATAACAAGTAGAGGAAACTTAGAAAAACCTGGCTAACTAATAGACCTCTGTTCTATGAAACCATAGTGAGCTCAACATTAAATGCTTTGTACTTGAGCACATGAACCACAGAACATTTGAAGCTTTTTTAAAAGAAATTAGAAAGTTGGATAAAGTTATCTTACATGATTTTGATAGTCAACATCAAAATTAAAGAAAAGTTCTTGACCTTGAAATAATAGTTTTAAAAAAGAGATTATTATTCGGCCATTTTTACCAACCACATTAACCATTTTAGCACGTATTTAACATCATTAATTAAGGTCAAATGTTGCCACACACTGCTCTTAGTATTGAATTGGCAACTAAAATTCATTTGGTACTTCTGTAGATTTATGTAGACTTTATCTAGACCTACTGATGCCAAAAAGAGATGGGTATTTCAGACATTCTCAAGACTTAAATCACCTTTAACCCGTAAAGCACTATGACCAATTTGGATGCATACTGTCCTTTTTGTCTGCTTCTGTTTTACAGGTAGAAATTTAGAATTACGGTTTCCAAGCGAAAAGGGTGAAGGTGAGGAAGCCACACCACAGCAGAACTCTGAATTTGAATGCTGACAACACTGTTGAACAGGGACAGCGTTTTGAGCAGAGTTACAGCACATTCAGGACATTTCACAGACCTGTTGAAAGCACTTGAGGATGGACTGTGATCTCGGTCCCTCTCCCTGTCTCTGGTACGGTCTCGATCTCTGTCTCGGTCCCGGTCACGATCCCGGTCTCTGGATCTCTCTCTCTCACGTTCCCTATCCTTCTCTCTTCGTGCATAGTAATCCCACTGTTTGCTGGTGTCCAGAAGACTGGACCATGAGGGTGCAGAACCTGCAGGGTGTGGAAAGGCGACTAAAGAAAGAGATGTAGTCATTAGAAAAAAAATCAAGTATCACAATGAAAACTTGTGCATGAAAACACATTTGTCGGTTTCCTCCAATGACATTTTTAAATCTTCCCTTTTCACATTAGCGTTAATTCTAAGCGAACACTGCATATTTTTTCCAGGATCATTACAAAAGCTTCTGGCACTCATTTAAACACTTCTTATGAGGATGTACAGAACCATGGTATATACCCCAAAGACGGTCTAAACACTTTCGGGGAAAAAAAAATTGTGCCAATACTCGCTCAAAGAATCTATGTAGTCAAATGGATTTATTTTGGGGGAGCAACAAAACAAAAACAACCAGAAAACGAAACTGTGTTTGAAACTCAGGTGCTCTGAAAATATAGTTCAGAAAAAGGACATTTCCAGCCTTGTATTTAAATGCTATTAATTTTATCCCTTGTACTTTAAAATCATTGCATTTTAAATACAATGTTAGCTATGAAGTTCTCATTCACTAACTTATATTCTGTACAATGCTTTGTCATACTTTTCTGATTGCAGATGTAAAAGGAACTTTAAAAATAAATTCCCTCTCGAGAGAAGAAATAATGCTCCCACTTGTGCTCCGTTAGATAACATTTATGAATACTTGGCACAAATACTAATGTAACACTAAAATGTAACAGTTTAAGAAAATTAAGCATAGTCTTAATCTAGAAGTGACACGTTAAGATGTTAAGAAGGAAGTCTTAACACTGTCTCCCAAGCTTTTTTACATAGCTAGCAATGGGAAGGAGGAACATGCTTCTCCACTGCTTTTTGCCAACTTCAGTGAAATACAGAATTGCTACTTTTAATGCCCAAATTGATCCGCCCTGCCCTCCCTTGCCAGGAGTCCCGTGAACGCATCCTGCAAAGGAAAAACCAAGGGCTGAGGATTTAGCTGGAAACAGCACTCTCTAGTGGACTTACAGTACTGAGGACTTCTCCCTTTCTGCTTATCTGCCTTGCTAGCTTTCCTAACTTTCAATAAATCGTTTGTTTTGAGCTCCACTTCATCATCTACAATACGAGAACAATATTTACTTGACTTCATGGTGTCACAAAGAGATTAACAGTGCAATTAACATAAATAACCACTGAACAACGTAAAGTGTGTTACTGGTGCTGTATTTAATGCTGTTGAGTTAAAAAACCAGTGGCTTCTGCTGACAGCTATGTTCAGACTGCCTTGCCTGTAATGTCTGGGGTATGCCTGCCCCAGAAAGCTTTGGCAAAAGCTTAAGAGAGCAGTTTGCCAAGCGTCCAGAGGAGGAATACAGAAGACCTTTAGAGCAGGCAGTGGAGCAGGAAAAAACACTTCATTGGTAAAATACATTTGCAATGAAAAGTATTGTAATTCCTTAAAAAAACATTTATACAAGGTTTCTCCTCTAATATAATACTTGACAATGTTTAACTTCAGGTTTAGAAGCAAAATGAAGGGTTAACAGAAAAAAATGTCCTAATACAATATTATACTGTTCATTACACTGCCAAGAAGTGAAATTCATGGAAGGAAAGCAGCCAGAAATAGCAAAAAAACCAGCTGGACTTAAAAGACTGCTAATTTCCTTGACTTGCCACTGTGTCAACAATACACGTATGGTACATGAGACACTGGCTGCCTGAGTCTTCTGCTCTAAAATTAACTTAACTTTAAATGTATACTACAAATCAATTATTAATGGTAGCACAAACTTTTACAATAAATTTTGGATACTCCATCACATCCTGAATAATTCTCATCAGACAGAAGTATTTCTCCCCAGAAAAATGAGATAAACCAGTAATTTGACATACTGCACATTTTTATGTCTAGATTTTCATGAGGAATTATTCAAAATACCCAAGCTTACTTCCTAGTATGAACTGGTGTTCTGCTTTTTCTACACTGAATGAAGTAATTTGTCACTTCTGTTATTTCTACATGGATTATTCCAATAATTTCTACGAGAAGAAAGACACTTCAAAAATTTAATTCTGGTTTTATTTTTAAAACAAGAAGAGAGCTTTGAATAATTACTAGTTTTGGAGATGGTTTGAAAACTTAAAGCTTCATGGCATAAGGCAAACTATTTAATGCTTCTTCCTTGTGCCTCAAAAAATACTGACTCTCAAACTGTTTCTGTAATGTTAAATGTCTTGCAGGTTCCTAAGGTATAAAGAACATTTAGAGCACAGACCAGAGAACTGCTTGAGGAAAAAGCAAACAAGCATACAACAGAAGGCACTTCAGTGGCTGATCAAACGCAGCTCTAGCAAAGCCAAAGATATGATGGCAAAGGTAGCACTGAATTGTGAAAGGATTTCAGCGCAAATTGATGAAACCACATAGATGTGGTGGAACAGCACAAAAACAAAACAGACAGACATTCTTGAAGCTATAAGTTATGATTTTACTATGTAACCTTCCTGAAGGGTTTGCAATGGGAAACCTGACTGACCACAAGCGAAGAGACACCGAAGCATGAGCTGAGGAATCTGAACAGGCAGAAGGGCTAGTACCTCAATCAGGACTGGTACTTTTTGCAATGTGTTCCATTTGCACATCTTCCCCTGCAATTTTGACAAAGCTAGGAAATGCACAAAGAAGATTGTCAAAGAAGAAGACTGTCAAAGAAGACAACAGGTTGGAGATTCAGTGCTATCATCCAAAGCAACTATTAAATAAATGTACTTGGTGACTGCAAACTGCAGTGCTATCTGTACCCTGCTGCACTGTGGATCTCTCAGTGTCCCCAGGTTCTGATTCCCAGAGAGCACTGCTAAACACTGACCAGTGATCACACTGCACAACAGGGACTGTGAGAGTATGATGCTGACTAGGAAACCATTTTTCACTAAGAGATGAGCAACAGTGATAAAATGTCACAGAGTCTCTACAGATTCAAAAATCCCTATGACACAGACAGCTTTGAGACAGACAATTGCTTTGTGCAGCAAATACGAAAGCTTTTGCTGCAACAGGGATACCAGATACACTGTGAAGATAGGAGTGGACTGTGCTCCTTGGTCTCCATAATCACATAAAAGCAAAAAAAAATTTAATCCTGCTGAAGAAGTTCAAATTCAATGTTAGCATGATGATGGTAACAGTCATCCTTTAAAACTGGTGCTGCAACAACACACGCATGCCATCATCCCTAAAGGTCAACATAAAACTTGGAAATATTCTTACATCCCTGACAATACTTGACAGAATAGATAATTCTAACAAAAGAGATACCAAAGTGAAAAACATTCTACACTGGAGACTATGTTATAGATGCCACATACATACATTAGTATGTGTTAGTAAGGCTGCTTTCTTCATGATACTTTGCATGCCTTTAGTCGTACATCTCAGCTTTTATCTTTTTGTTAAAACACAATTAAATTACTGCTAAAAAAGAAGTCTGTGTGAAGTCGATGTTTATTAATTTTTTTCAAGGATTCTTGAAAACGTAACAAGCTCCCAACGCATGAAAGCAAACATTTGATAACTGATGAGGATCCTTACAGTATCAACAAAATACTGCTTGTTACTCCATGAACTGCTACAGCTTCAAGAAACCGCAAGCCATTACAAAAATGTCATTTTGCATATCCATGCTTAAGACTCCAGAACACCTGGAATAGATTTGCTGAATATTTCATCTGCGCTGAACATCACACATCTTCAGAAACAGACAAAACTTTCCCTACAATTTCTCCTCTCACCAGCCAGGGTTCAAAGGAACAAGGAGCAAGGCGATAGAATTTAGCTGAAAGAAAAGGCACTAGGCATGGGGCTGGATGGCAGATGCACTGAAGACAGAGGTAGTGACTGGCAATATGCAAGGTCCTGCATTTGGGTGAGGCAATCCTCAGTGTCGGTACAAAGTGGTGATGAATTGATTCAAAGCAACCCTGAGGAGAAGGGCTTGGGGATACTGGTGAGAAAAAATTAAATACGAGCCAGTAGTGTGTGTTTGCAGCCCAGGTAGCCACTTGTATCCTGACTGCATCAAAAGGCAGAGTGGTCAGCAGGTTGAAGGAGGTGATTTTTTGTGTGCCTTCGCAACACTCCACCTGGAGTATTGCATCCAGCTCTTGAGACCCCAGTACAACAAAGACATGTTAGAGCAGGTCCAGAAGAGGGCCATGAAAAATTATCAGAGAGTTGGAACATTTCTTCTGTGTTGTTTAGGTTGTTCATCCTAGAGAAGAGAAGGCCCGAGGCACACTTTATTGTGGCTTTTCAATACTGCAAAGGGACTTACAAGAAAGAAAGATTGAGAGAGACTTTTTGCCAGGGTCTGTAGTGACAGGACAAAGGGCTATGGTTTTATTCTGAGAAATGGTAGGTTTAGGTTGGACATAAGGGAGAAATTCTTTACGATGGTAACAGTGGGGGCACAGGCTGCCCAGAGAAGTTGTGGATACCCCACCATTAGAAATGCTCAAGGCCAGGTTGGAGAGGACTTTGAACAAACTAGTCTAGCGAAAGGTCTTCTTGCCCATGGCAGAGGGGCTTGAAATAGATAATCCCTGATGCTTCCTTCTAACCTAAATCATTTTATACTTCTATCTACTTTATCTTCTTATTTTCTGTTTTGGTTCAAGAAGAAGAGCTGTTCTAGGCAACAGTTCTAAGCACAGCACACATTCTGTGGATGCCATTTGGTGGCACATGATGAAGCTTTTATTTTAGTTCACTCTTATTTCACTTTTACTGAAAAAAACATGAAGTCAAGTTTTCCAGCATCAGATTTTTTCCCCATAATAATATTAAAAAAAAAAAAGACAAAAAAGGACTGGCTTTGCAATAGGATGGCTGAAGGTTATAGTGTCTTAGACAAATGTTTTTTCAAAGGAGAGGTACATCATCAGGATTTCTGAATGACTGGTCTTAGAAATTAAAACTCTGATGATATCTCAACAGTACTTGCTCTCCTGCTTTTAAATCCTTGAAAAATTCTCCCTGACTTGCAGTCCATATTATGGCATATAATGCTTCAAAATCAAATGCAAAAGCATCAGGAAAAGACATTCAGTATATAAATTAATAAGCAAAACAACAGTATTTACCAATACTGTTTACATTTGCAACAGCATGTATCTATTTACAATGGTCAGCAATAAGATTTCATAATGAAATAGTGACAGGACCTGCTTAGTCTTCTAGCCAAAAACCTCCTAGGTGTACCAAGCAATTGGATATCACACTGGTCAACATTTCCAAAGCCAGCAAGCTTGCTTACTTACCACTGCCATATGAAAATGCACGAACAGAACGACCATCATAGCCAGAAGAATGTCCACTGTAGAAAATACATGCAAAACCACTTTCAGCATGTTACAGCTAAAACTCAGCTTTAGCCACAAAACTATCTCCTTCAATAAATAGATACATATATATATAACATATATATTATCTACAGTATATACAATCAGAAGCAGCACTCATTCACAGTGACTGTCAGTACAAAGTAATAAATTTACTTCCAAGAACGTACGATGTATTAAGTTAGGATATTTTCTCAATTAAATCATATGAAGATTTGCTTGGAGATTTTCCATCATCCTCCTGTAACATGTATTTTAACAGAACTTCCAGTTTCAAAGGAACAGATGCATGCATCTTCCTTCAGTGAAATCCAGAGGACTGACAAGAGGTTTGTACCATCTTAAGTGAGTTTTGCATATGACCTGGTTTTGGCCTCCAGAAAAATACAAATATTTTTCATTGTGCTAGCCAACCTTTTTCCTCCTTTTATCTATTTATATCTATATATACAAACATATGTATGTGTATACATATAAATGTATATAAAAATGGTACTGAAAAATTATGGTTAGGCCTGTTGCAGCTGAACACTTAGAACACAACAGAAATATAAATTTGGATTCCGTGGAACTCTGACACTTCTTATAGTTTATGAGGGTTTGAGTTTGTGCTCAAATTTTTGTGTTCATCTATAAAAAAGGATATGACAGCTGAAAAGTATACAGTTGACATAAAGAAGCATTCAGACGACTAAAGAATACTTTAACAATTATTCCCCTAGGTCTTGGCATTGATTTAAAATCAAAATTGTGACTAATTTGCTATTTTGATACTGTGTCAAAACTAAACTAGTAAGTGGCCAAGTAACCTACTCAAAGACTATGCTGAGAGGTGAGACTAGCAACATTTCTGTAAAATTACTGCAAAAATCTGAAGCTGTCTCCCCTTTCCCAGATGCAAATCCATAAAACAATGGGCAATGCAGGAGTACTTATTCATTTATTTCAGTTACAGAATACTGATAGATTGCTTAGGAAGATTTCAAACAGGTCACCTGTCTATTGTGGGTATGAGGGAAGGTGGAGGACCGCCAGGTGGTGGTGGAAAACCTGTAACAATAAATAAGGGGGGGAGAAAGTAAAAATCTACCACCCATAAACACATAAAAGAACTAGGTTATGCATACAATGGCAAACCAATCCCAGACAGAACAATAGAAAATTGTTTCCACGTAAATGGGGTTTTATTTGGTTAGACTAAGAACTACTTTTCAGCTTGACAAAGACAAAACATTAAACATGTATTATCAGTGTTTCGAATTAAAAACTTTATCATTCTCAAAAATACGGTGATATAGAAGCATGCGAAAATTTTAACAATACTCAATAAACAACAAGCAAAAGTATTTACTGCATTGCTGAGAAAAAAAGATTTTAAAGAAAAGAAGGATATGTACGTCTAGAAAACTGGCTGATTAGATCCACTAGTCAACAGCATTTTCATACAATTTCTCTTCCGCCTGGTACCAATATAACTGAGCCTACATATACACATAGGGTTTAGTATACATAACTTCATCTATATAATTGAAACAAAGTTGGTAAGTTAAGTTTTCATCTCTTAACCAAATGTGGGAAAACAAATCTAAGCAAATTTACCTGGTGGTGGCACTGTTATTGGTATACCTAAAAAGACAACAAATATCAGTTACAGTAATATATATTATAGTTTCTTATCTGTAGATCTAAAACCAGATGGAGTTTTTACTACATACATGATCAAGAAGAATGACAACATACTTTCTGTGTCCTCAGGTCAAGATGTCACATTAATACTGATTGTTAAAATTTTGTACGAGCCTTGTGAAATCTAGCTTTTCATTTAAATGCCTATTCTTTAAGATCTCTCTGAGATTCTTTAAGAGGCAAGAATAGTGAAGAATGACTCTGGGTCTCAAGGTCAGAATTAAATTCGTATCCCTAAAATGCTTAGTACACAGAAGGAAAGCAACATCCCATAAACTACATTTGCTTTATTTTAGATCTCATGGCTGGATGGAAGGAAATGCAATTGGCCTCTGACCTTCAACAGCTTGGCACAGGAAACAGTAGGTCCACATGAGCAAAGTATTCAGGCAGCAGCAAGCAAAGTCTAATGTCTGAGTCAATGCTGTGACACTGCAGTTCATCATTCAATTGCTACGTGGAGGGAAAAAGATTGTTTTGCTCTCTATTTTCTTGTAACTATCTGAGAAAGGAGCATCCTTTAACAGAAATGTATAAGAATTGCTCTAACCTGATTTTCAGAGCTAGCTAAGCTGTTACAAATCTAACTAAAAGGTGAGAAAATTGTTCCCAACTGAATTAGCTGACCTAGCAAAATATACTGCCTCAACATATAAAAAAAATAACTTACTGATTATGAAAGGAAGGATTACAAGGTAAAAATAAGTTGCACGCTGCAAAGGTTCTTATCTTCCCATGCTTTTCAAAGAAGTAGCTTTACCTGAACTGAACATATAACACTGCTACATAAAAAACTGGGCTAAAACAATACTGGCAAAAAATACACTCCTTCACCAGGCATTAAAGCACTTTCAGTTACCAACAATTCTGCTTCCATTAAAAAGTTTGTATGTTCAATCTGACAGCTCATGGCAAAACTTTAGGGAGGGAGAGAACAGAAAACTCTGGCAAGTGCTTTCATCAGTATTGACATAACTGCATAAACACTTACACAGAACAGTACTGGCACTGCATGATGGAATTTACACACATCTCATTAATTCAACATTAAAATTAAAATTAAAGTACTATTGTATGGCAGCAACATTTTACTAAATCTACGTATTTATAATGTCTAGAAATGCCAACTGCCCCCAGACTGCCTTGACAGGAGGGCAGAATGAAGGAATATGCAAGTAGAGGAACAGTGATCAATATCAAAGTTTGCTACTTGTTGGCAATTTTTCTTAACTGAATTCCTAACAGCATTAATCCTATAGGATTAAACACACAGTGAAATATAATTGAGGTTTCTGTCCAATCCAGAAGATTTAAAATCAGATCTCTTAGCCAAAATGCAAATCAGGAGACAGTGAGCTCCAACAGCCAAATTTCTAAACTGCAAGAGCCATTCTGTCTTCACCAGCAGACAAGCTTTCCACGTGAGCTACTGGGTATCATACCATAAAATTTTTGACAGTGTAACATTTTAAAGACCAAACAATCATGAAAATTCCTGAAAGAAATTCAAGATTAAGAACTCCAACTGTTGCACAGCCAAAGTGTTTACTATTAATTTTTTTGGTTAATTATTATAATTAATAGAGCCTTCGTGAGCCTAAAACATAGAAAAATATATATAATATATAAATGTTAAGCATGCATATATTATATAATAAAGCAGTGGTAACAACATAAGCTAGAAAAATACCAGAAGTTCTCTCAAAGTGAATTATTAACTTCACCTTATACTAAAAAAGATTTCAATTGCTCACTAAAACCAGTATACTGTTAGCACTGTGCATTCAGCATTATCCAGAGAATTGCCTGGAAATCCATCAGCTATCTCCTCTTTAGAAAAAGGAAACATTTTATAATAAACAATTAATATACTCCTCATTTACAAGAATGTTATCTTGTGCAGAATTAAAAGTAAAATTATCACCACAAGACTAAAAGCCAAATGAAAAATTTCACCTAACAACCATTCAAACGAAATTAAAACAGACTGAATACAACTGAAATCCAGAGAACAAATATCCAAATAATTTTAATGAACTCGTTAATGTAGGGTATTACACAAAAAAACACACGTAAATATTTTTTCCCACAAAAACCTTTAAGAACTTTTTAAGAGTCATGGTTAATGCTTATATCATCTTAAAACAGAAGCTAATTTCCTTGATGGTATCACAAAGGAAGAAAGATTTTACGTGTCAAATTGACAAAAGATCGAAAAATATCTAAACAAATGTTTTTCCTCACCTTCCCCACTAATACACAAATATGACAGAAAATAAGACAAAAAAATCATAAGCCTCAGTTAATGGAAAAGAAATAATTTCTTAGCTCTTCACTCATTTGCCTTCTAAGTGTATGAAAATATACTTCTAGTGTCACCAGCCAACTACTCCTTCTGAGAAAAGACACTGAAATATTTTGTCATGTCTTGTGATGAAGAGACTATGTTTTACCAGTGCAAGAAGGTGGCTTAGTACAGACCTTGTCATGTCCCTACAACATTGTTGTGCTGCCATAAAGATACACCCAGCCTAAACTTACATAGTCAGACTTGTGTGTCAAAAGCAACACAAATGTTATTAGTGCACCATTTTACCTAACACGTTCAAAATTGCCTTCAGAACACTGTATACCACCCTACTAGCTCAGGGCTGGTAAGCACTTACAGAAAATCAAGTATGTTTTACTAAAGGAAAGCAATGCCACATGTGCTCTGCTTGTGGAGTAAGGAATCAAACATGAACAACAAAGCCAGAGTTTAAAAACATGCTGTAAATTAGCTGAACAGTGCAACAGCCCTCAGAAATGTAATATAACTAAACTTGGTTCTCTTACCACAAGTTAAAATAGGTAAAATTCTCTGTATCAAAATATAAAAAGTACACACTTAGGATGCTGAGGCTGAGCATTCACTTACCAAACCCTGGTATACATTGCAAAGTTATGCAACAGAAGTTCAACATTCCAGAGAAGTTTCTTTTTTCTTAAATCGCAAATACGTGTCACATTTTTAACTACAGACTTAAACCAAGGCACATAAATCAACTTTTAAAACACAGGTAACAAGCATACACGTTTTGCTTTAGAATAAAATTCCTCCAATATAGCAATAAACCTAGTAAACAGAAACTAGCACATATTTTGCCACAGCCAGTCATCTCCTAGGACTATTTGAGAATTTTCTACATTTGGTGCTCTGAATTGTTCCAGGACTTGTTTCTCAAAAAAGATTTGAATCACAAGAGTGAATGGATAGAGAACAAGAGACCTAACTTCAAAGCAGATCCTTTCCCAAAGACGCTTTTGGAGGATGTTTTATATTTGGAATACTTAAATTTTCTGGCAAGTACTCCCAGTTTAATATTGGGTAACTGTAGTTTTTTAACTAGGAGAACCTAGGAGCGATGGCAAAACCTATTTTTGGAACAGCTTTGATGATAAAAAGCTGGCAACAGCACAATTAAAACACAGGCCTGAGGAAACTAAATCCACAGCTCTTAATCGTTATTTTCGAATCTACGCGAAGCACGGAAGGATGTTCCAGAAGACCTTCTGAACAAGCCTGTGTCATAAACCTGCCTGTAAATCATGAGACGAAAGCCAAACCTGCTGGTTTGATCTGCAACACATGTGGTTCTCCTTCACTTTTAAAAACTCAACAGGTGAGGGGTTTGATAAGAACAGTCCAGTACCTGTAGGTAACATCCACACACCAAGTGCATCTGGGGTGTCTGTGATTCCGATGTTTTTAATAATATACAACTCAGAATACCTCTTCTGAACCCAATTACAATTAAATTAATTAATTTTTAAAAGGTTATAATGTATGACATGTTTTATCAGAAAGGTTTACATGAAGCTTAAAACCGCAGCAAGCATTATTGTCGCATCCACCCCTTTTCTGTCCTTCCCCCTCCCCAGGAAGGAATTATCACAAAATCACCAGAGCATTACAATAAGCTCACTTCAGAGACTCTTGTTTTTATATATATGAAAAAAAAGGGCAGAGAATGATTTCATTTTTAAATCTCTTCTCCTTCGTTTTCTGGGTGTTAATGATTTTTATGTATTATCATCACTGAGGAAAGCCAGAGCTTGCCAGGCAGAATGAGTTAAGCTTTAAAATTAGGAGGGGCAATTGAAGAAGCAACTTCTTCTATGAGGATCTATACCCTATAAACCCCCCTACTAGCTGCACTCAAATAATGTTACTTCTTTGCTTCTACATAATACTAACAGAGAAACTTTAAAAAGATTCCCTCTGCAAGCAGAATAGCAAAGAAACTGCTCAGCATGATATTCAGAACAAGTCAAGCAAAATAATTCAAGGAACAGAAGAAAATAAGGAAAGAGGCTCCACCTTAAATCAGTCTCTTCTGTAGACACTTGCTTCACTTTCCTACTCAAATACACCATGAAGATTCTCCATCTACTTTAATTTCCCACTGACCATTCTTCTTAAGTTTCTTGCCAAATCCTTTTGGACTTAATGTCTTAAAATGACAAGTACAGGTCACTGTACCACTTGTGCAAATGTCAATGACACTTCTCCCAGTAAATTTCTATATATGTCAAATTTCAATAAATGTTCAGGAAATATCACTAAATTTCAAAGCAGATTGATAATGGGATGAGTTCTCAAAGAGCTCCAATTCCTTTAAGATTCACAGACACAGAACACTGGAAAAAAACATCAGGGACTAACAAGACTTCTAACTGAAAGAAAGGACGCAGAGCAAATGCAATACTTATCAGACTTTTGGGAATTCATACATGCTGAGAGAGAAAAGGGGAATTAGAACTTCTCTTGCTACCTTGACCTTAGACATCAGAGAACTTGTGACACAAATTCATGGCATGCCATACTTTTAGTTCAAAAGTTTGTAGAATGATGTGTTAACATGTACTTCTCAACTGCATTAACAGTTACTGAATTAGAGAAAACAGCTTCTCACTTCAAACATTTTCAAGAACACAAGAACCTGCAGTTAGTCTTTAAGCAATTATTTACTACTTGGGATTATGCTTACCGAGAAAGTAAAAATAAAAGTTTCTGGGTTTGCCTTATAGATACATTTAAGGAGTGGAACACGAAATTCTAAAATTCTGCACAATGCACTTCAAGAATTTGATGTTAACAAATCTCTCGTTATTCACATCCTAAGTAGTGCAGGATAGTTACCTGGTGGGGGAATCAGAGGTGGTGCAGTACTGACAGTTGGAGGGGGTGGAAGGAAAGGAGGTGGTGGAAGGTGAGTAGGTGGAGCTCCTGGAGGGAAAAATGGAGGTGGCTTGGTAAAACTGTCTACTTCAGGATTAGAGCGTTCTGAAAGAACCTGTAAAATATCAAACCCTAGTTACAATTGCTACATGAAAAGGAGAGAAGACAGGTTTCCTCTCTTTCAGTTAATAAAACAGGAAAGTATCACTTCACACCTAAAGACCCATACATATTCAGATGGTGTAAGTTCTACCTGCATACCTACGTTCAGTGTCCCATATTTGCCAAGTACCTTTAAAGGTCTAAGAGCACCTTAAATTTGTATAATGGAAAATATTTCAAAATCAATAGGAAAAGCATGAAAACAACCCAAGACTATAAATTACTTAAATACTCTGAGATAGATGGAAAACACATGGCAGTGTTTTCAATATCAGCACTACAATCCATTATTATTCTCACAGTTTGACCTCAACCTAAGTTGACATGGAAATGCAACTAGAGTACCAAGAAACCCCGATTCTTCCCTCAGATTCTTCTTCTATTCCATCTGTATAGATTTAGTTGCTCTCTCAGGATAATAAAGTTTAGACTGAAACCACAAAGACTAATCTTGCAATCTATGGTGAAGTACTGCAATATAATTAAAAACAAGCTACTACCAAAGTTGCTTCACACTTTAATTTTAAAAGACTGCGTTTCTCAAACTGCAAACAAGGGGGCTTTCACTTCCAGCCTTAGCATCTGGCAGGAATAGGGGGACAAATGGGCATTTTAAATATTTATCTTTTCACTTCAAAAAACACAATCCGACACAGGTCTAGCAAAGCCAGTGCTGTCTCCTGGAATTTAAGTCTGCAACATTGCTCATTTCTTTTCAGTAAGAGGTATACCAAAACATTCCTCTTTTGAAATTTATCAAGTATTTCACCTTAATATATTTTGGCAATTGCCAAAACTTTATTCCTGGACTTAAAGATACTTATGTATTACTCATTCATATACACTGATGCTTTAGTCAGAATCTATGGGGAAAGCAAAAACGTCTTTTAGTCAAAAACACAATGCAAAACTGCAGTGTAAAACCTGTATGTTGCTGTTCTCATTAGCTCGCCGTCGTCCTTCCACCCTGCTGATAGTGATGGTCTGTCCAATCACATCTATTGTGCCAGATATCCGCCTGCAACACAGGAGAAACCAGAATCAACAAGCAGAATCACAAAAGGGGGAAAAAAAAACAACGAGAGAGAAGAAAGCCTTATGGACTTCTCTCATTCTAAATGGCAAAAGTTTTCTTCTGTATAAAACATAAAAGACTGTTTCTGAAGAACATTAAAGATGATGAATTTGCTGAACTGTGTAAGAGTATAGAACTAAACAGTGTAGCAAAAAAGACTTCTTTGATAAGGAAAGACCAAAGCTGACTCTACAGCAGTCTCCTTCCCTCCCATAAAAGATAGTACTCCTGCTTTTCTGTTACCAAAAAAACAAACAAACAAAAAGATCACAACACTTCAGTATGATAAGAATATATTAAGCAGAACTTCCACAAAAATCTAATGCAAAATAGCTATAAACTATTAATTAGAAGTAATTTCTAAATAGCATGAAACCACAATGAAGGTTTCCATGGAAGATCAAAAAAAAGGTAAGACAGAAGAAAAAACATTAGCATAGAACATAAACGTTAAAATTCAGAGTATAATCAATCTCTCAAAATCTTCAGTAAATTAACCTTTGGGGAATATACTGACACAAAAGAAGTACGCCAGGCACCAGACCAGAAAATATGACAAGTATCTGAATGTCACCTAAAAAAACATAAAGCCTGATATTTGTGACAACAAGAATCACTATTTTGAAGAGAGGAATGATCTGAAGCATAGTGAGCTTTCCTGTTTGTAGCCCTAAAATGCCAGAAACCAAGTTTTATAGAAAATGTGTAACTCTTATGCAGATGTAACAAAACCTATCTGTGTAAGAGTTATAAAAACCAGGCTGGACTAAGGCACTGAGCAACCTGGTCTAGGTGGAGATGTCCCTGCACATGGCAGGGAAGGTTGGGCAAATGATCCATAAGGTCCATTGCAGCCCCTTAACGTTTTATGATTCTACCTGCTCTGCAGGCCACTGTTGTTTCTTAAAAGAGGTTAAGAAGTAGGATTCACCTAGGTCAACTTTGTTAGAAAATGAGGTACAACACTCAAGTTCTAATGGTTAAGAGAAACAAAGGCAAAAAAATCTTTGTCTCACCTATAAGGGAAACCACAGTAGATAAAACTGACAATATTTACCAAGAGCATGATATGTAATAGTAAGAGACTGGAAAAAAACCTTCCTGAAATTTCCAGAGAAACAAATCCATAGAAAGAAAAAATATTTCTAGTTTCAGAAGACAAGTTCTTGTATTTTTTGGATCCACGTAGTTAGTGTACTACTAACCACATGAATACAAATATTAGAGAGAACAACTGTAAACTGGAATTACAGGCTCAGAATTCTGCCAGACTGATTAACTTGGACTCCAATTGCACAGATACCTAGATTCCAATGCAACTGAAAAAGACACAGCAGACACTAGAGCATGAAGGAACAGTTAGATCTCCCAGAGATAATCTGAAGTTCCTTAGCAGACTCCATACTGAAGACAATCCAAATGCCTGTCCACTGAGCTTTGCAGTATCTGGGTTTAGACCTTCCTCCTGGATATTAAAGCAAGCTTATTAAGCACATTAATAACACAAGCTTATTAACAGTTTAGTGTTAAAAAAACCCCAAACAGAACCAGTGCAATGGTACAAGAGTCTGAGAACATACCACAAAATTACAGAGTATATACTATACAGCAATATATGCTATACAACGATAACAGAAATTTTAGAAATTCTCTGGTCTTCTAATGCCCCAACCTAGAAGTTTGATTGTACCAATAATCAACACCTGCTTTTCTAAACTTCCCCAGTGGTTTTCAAAGGCCTTCCAGCACTGCTACCCTGGATTATTATTTTGCTTTAAGTAACTAAATTGAGAACATAGATATTACAAAACAGTTGTTAAAACAACTGTTCTCACCATCCCAGTCTTCACTGACAGTGCATTTGGTTTTAAAGTTCTAAGACACTTGTTCTCCTCCATCGCTGGTATCTTCTCTTAATTATCTAAACCATATCCTAGAAAACACATTTTACATAGCTTTTTTGTCCTTGTATATAACAAATGACACTTTTCTACAGCAAAACATCCCTGCCTGGCTCACTCCACTGATTTACAGGGCTTCCACTTAATTCTTCCATAGCAGAATTACGACTCTTCCTTTCTTGTACTGTTTGCACACTGCCAGCAACTCTTAGAATCAGCACTGAAACCACACACAGTGACACCAATGCAAGAGTGCTGAGCATTAAAGCAATATATGCCTCAACCACATTACAATAATATTAACTCTGGCTTGGGAAGCAGCCCAAACACACCACTGCAATATAAAATGAAGTAAAGCCAGACTACCAATTAGTTGGTTCCTACACATCAATTTTACTGAAATAAACAGTTTCACTTAATTTTTTTAGATTCTGAAGAATATACCTGTGCTCACTTAATGTCACTGAGATTATATTTACTATTTAAATAATGTTTTATAGTGTTATGTCCACTGTTCTTCCCAACAACGTTGAAGAAATTATTTTTCATAATGATGGATGAGTTTGGGAATTTGCCATCATACCTTGAACTTGACAAATTCTCACTGAGAATTCCACTAAATGAGCTTGAAATTGAACAAGAGAAAGCATAGATTCAGGTGCAAAGGAAGCAGCAGGTGACACCTTGAATCACATGCCAAGTCACACACATATTAAGTCACAGCAGGCTGGCACAGGGAGAAATTTCCAAGATTCCCTAGACATCATCTAGAGTCATGATACTTAGCAGGCAATACTCAGTTTCTGCCTCAGTGCCGTAAGCAAAGGAAAGGAAGGGCTTGGTTTGTCCCTTACGTCATCAAGGCACCTGGGATACAGATGCATTCCCAATGGATCTTCTGAAACATAAAAAGGCAATCCACGCTCGTGGCATGCACGCGAACCCACAGCAGAGTTCATACAAAGTGTAGCTTGAAAGGAACATTCCAGCAACTCTGAGTTATCTCACTCTAATTAGAGAATGGTTATTTATGAGCTATTTACACTATGAATACCACTTCCATGGAGACTAATTCAGAAAGATAACTCAATCTTGTTTGGCAAGCTGATCTTAGAGTCTACAAAGCAAAGAGAAAGAGAGGAAGAAAGAAGAAGAAAAAAAAGAAGGCAAACCCAGTTATTTTCCAAGTTCATAGCTTAAAAAATCCTTATCCTTACCAGATAAAACAAAAAAGCTGCTTTTTGGAACACCCCCATATGACTCTTCAGAATCAGACTAACTATGGGATGCCACATTTGTTCAGTAGACTTATAGTATTGTCTAATATGTATGGAATTATAATATGCTTCAACATTTCTTCTCTCCTTGTTTTGCTTATGCATTTTATATTTTATTTTCCTCCTCTTGAGGACAGCCTCAACTTTGCTGAGCTCAGCACTAACATATAAGAACCAAATAGATTTACTAAAGAAACCATTTGTATAAAAAAACACTTCTTTTCAAAACAACATCTGAGCTTCTATCACTTTCTTGCAAGGCTGAAACTGGTCTTTTTTTCATAGAAACGAAAGATCAGAAATCCATGTTCTATAAAAAAAAAATCAGTTTACAGAAAGCCCTAAGCACTGATAAAGCTGATAAATAGCCCACTGCACTGATGGGCTAATTTCTCTGAAAGCAAAACCCATTTAAATGTAATGTACACTTTAGTAACTATAAAAGCATAAATGGAGGTTAAAAACAAAAGAAACTTCTGACAGAAAAAAGCTTTGTGATGGAGAGCTGTAATAGGTATTACTTGAATGAGAAAATACAGCAGCCAGCTTATAAATGAAACCTATGCTTATTTCTCTATCACTAAAGAAAAAACTACCTCACAGTCCTTCAAAATGACATAAGGAAAAGTACTGGCCTGAAAACAAGATATTTCTATGAAGCAGTTGGTTAGGACACATTTGAAATATGTCAAAGCCCTCTTCATGGTCTAGAAAGCATTCTAGTCAAAAGAATTACTTCAGGTTTCTACCATAACTATGACTACGCACACAATAAGCCTTCCACTCCCTCTGGAAACAAAGATTTTATTTTGTACCATACTGTTTGTATACAACATCCATTTACTAAACTATTTCCATTATGATCTAACTCCTCCTTCAGGGTTATGCAACACTTTATGCTACTCAACAGCCCTAATTATCACAGAATCAAGGATGTCATTTCTAAACAACCAGTATCTCATCTATGATTAAAACACTCACTGTTCAAGCAAAATTTCCCAGAGATGCACTATATGAACAAGCACTTGAACTACACATTTAGGATGCAATTCTAGTGAATTAGCAACATTTATTTGCTGGTGAGCAATGATACTCTTCCTATTTCATCACCTACAACTTCCATATTGGTAACAAGCAATATTACTGCTAGACCCTTTAAGAGGTTTTTTGGGGTGTTTTTGAGACAATTTGCAATCACATGCAAATACATACTGGACTCACATAAAAAAGAAAAACATAAGCACAAAATTACTTCAATGTTTGTTTACAAACAAATGAAAAACGTTGTCCCCAGAGTGGCAACTGAAGAGCTATTATGTAATGCAATATTCATGTGTAAAATCATCCACGAAACAATATTACAGCCCTGACTAGTAAGTGAGGAACTAAAATGTTAAATGAGCATCATGTCCTGAATTGTTTCCCCCTTTACCTTAATTCTCATGATTGGTCCCTCCTGTATTGTTCCTACCACTTTCTGATGGCTGAACTGGCTTCTCTGGAGGCAGTGATTGTCTGTGACTGAAAAGTGCTGCTGCTTCTTCTGGTGAGGTAAATTGCCTAGGTCTTTCTCTTTTCTTACAAATCCCCACACCAGTGCTGCTATACCAAATTGTTTTGGTTTTCTCTCCCTTTCACAAAATACATCAACCACTGCTAGAAGTTCAGAGTTTTCTGTTACATGAGAAACGCTTCCAGCAATTTCTCAACAAGGCTATTGTACATGCCACTGGCATAAAGGCAATTATTTTAAATTACTGAAGAGCTACTTTGCTGAAAATATTGTGTCTACCTAAAATAACCTCTTTAACTAAAGAAAGAAATTAGTCCAACCCCATAAAACAGTATGGTTATACAGCAGTTAGTAATATAGGCAAACTGAAATTAGTAGATGGATTATGGAAAAGTCATTAAAATAGAAGTATATCTATAATACACACAGCTAATATATATTCATTCATTGAGCTAATCTCAGACTTCTGAGCACACACTTTTCTTTCAAAATCTCTTCTGACCACTTGGTAGAAATACCTTGCTTTACAGAACAATCTATTTTAAGGAAATGTATCCGTAGGAGCAGGTAGTAAATAAGGGAAGATGTCCATTTTGTCATTGTAACAACTTATAATTACAGTATTCACACCAAATATATACAAAACAACCTATTCTACCCGCTGCAATGCACAAGTGATACAATTGTCAAAGTGGTAAGTCACAAAGTGATAAGTCAAAATAAATGCTGCAGAGTGACACAATCATCACGACTTCAAATTCCACACAACCACAGAATCTACACAATGCATTTTTTCTACAACTTTCAAAAACTTGACTACATTTTAATACCATGGTAATTACTTCCAAAAGTAGTTTAGAGGTTTTCTGTCCGCCATGGAGATGAACAAAGAACTGAAATCTTGTAACAAAAGTATACTAGATATATATTTGGAATCCTTAACCCTGTGAAAAACACATTCCAGTTTGAGAACTCTGTTGCAAGAACATCATACATTAAAAGCATTAAAAATTAGCTACAGGGTTAGCACAAAGTTTGGAAGATTCTTCTTGTTTCTTAGACAAAGAAAAAGAGAAAAAAAAAAGAACTAAAATCTACTAAACACAGAGCAGCATAACCTGATAGCTCAGAGAAAAATTTAGGTTATCAGGAAGAATATTCTAGAAGTGAAAGAAAAGTACAAGCAAGGGTATGATTGACTTCCCCCTGTCCCTCCTCTCCCCCTCACCCAAGAAAAACACATTTGGGTGTTGAACTGACTCTTACAGGATGGAATGATTGAACACAAGTGCATCTAAATTAGTCAAGGTACTTATGGATGCAGCACTAGACAGGTCATAGCTCCTAATCTTTGAAAAGTTGACAGTGAAAGTGTACAATGTACGTCCAACCTGTTCTACCTTTCTTACCATTGTTTGTAATATGATGGTAATATAAGGGCTTTTAATTTGCACAGAACCCAAACTTCTAAAACAGGATCGCTAAATAACTAGAGTAAAGAAGAAGCATGGATTCATCCTAAGCCAAGTGCCAGAAATTAAACAGCAGTGGCTTAGATATAAAAGACAGAACTTATTGAAGCCTGGGGCTAAGAGAAGGACCCCAGTAAGGAAATAATTTCTCTCATTTCGAAAAAAATATAATAAAATATTCAAATATAGAGAAACCAAAGCTGCCTTGCAGGAAAAAGACTAGGTTTCAGGAATTTTTCCACTTGTTAAAGTTATAGCTGTCAGAATCCATCTTGTTTAACTGAGAAAATGAGTTAGCTAAAACTCACAAGGACCCTAACCAGAAATATTATGATGGCAAATTTAATGACAGACAGAAAACACAGTGTCATAAATCAACAACTGAATTTTTGTAACTGTCTTGTTACTTGGTCCTGCTGGTTTTTCTCCCCATTTCTTCTATTTTTTCCCAAACAGTCAAGAAGATAGCATACTATTTATGTGTGATTATACTAAATATGATTAGGTTATCTCTCCCCTCCTTTTTTACCTGTTTCAGAAACATATTTTCCTTTTTTTCCTACAAAAATTGTAAACGACAGAGACATAAAGGTAGCAGTTGAAAGAGTTTTTCGGTCATGAGTTACAGCTAACTGACCTGTTTGCTGGAATTCCTGATTTGAATAAGGCAGGAGGAGATGTGAAATCAGGTTTGGTCGACTGCACTGCCAACTCTTTCTCCAAATTTCCAGTTCTGCCCTGCTGTACCTTCAAAACAATGTTTCATCATTAGTTTACCCTTACAAGTGTAGTAGCTCCAACACTCAACAAACACGTAGCCAGCACAAAAGGAAAGTCCAACTTTATTCAGAATTTCAAAAATTGTCAACTACGCAGAGCTAGCAAAATTACGTATTTTGTATTGATGTATTACTTAAGTACTGTGTTTGATATATATAACAATTAGTATGCTAGAGAATGAATTGCTACAGAAAATTAGACAGCTTAAATATTTATTTTCCAAGCATTTTATTTGTATGTGAACAGACCAAACTGATTTTCTTGAAGAATTTCCTGTATGAACAAAATTACATCCTAATTTTTAAGAGAAGGAAATGTATTTAATTTTTTTTTTCATAACCTTAACAGAGGTATCTAACAAGTCTGCTATCCACTACCAACAGACCATTAGACAAGAAACTTGAATGGATTCTCCATCTGCCTCACTGATCCTGAGATCTAGTAGCCATCTAATTTCTGAGTCATACCAGGAAGTCATCTCATACTCTGGATTATGTGAATTGTAAAAGACTTTTCATTAGTTCAGACTGAATGCTTCAGAAACACCCTGCTGTTGCTGAAGTACTGCAAAATTCCAGACATTTCTTTATTAAAGCTACAAAACCTTTGGTGCGAGTACATGAAGTACTGTTTTACTTCAGCAGCAGCTACATGTGAAAGAAAAACCTACATGGGTTAGCTTTAAAGACAAATATATAGTGGTTCAATTTTAGAGCCCCTCCCGCTGTACCAGCTACACCACTCTATGTAGTTACTTCACTTATGCTATAACACTGGATAAGCTGTGATGTCAGAGCTTGTAGGCAAGTGAACTACTATGTTTCTGCAGAACCCCACTTCTAAACAAGGTCACATCTTTCCCAAACCCACAAAAATGCACATAAATAGTTAAAATTCATTAAAAATTGAATTAATGTTTCCTATCCAGAAATATGAGGGGAAAAAGGTCTAAGTATTTATCTGAAAGAGACTTCTACAAATTAATGAGCAATTGGAAAATGCAGGAGACATTCTTGCCCGTTACAGGAGATTAATATAAGTTACATGTAAATATAATGTAAATTACATGAGACTGTTTCAGAAGAGAAGGAGAAAAGTTAATGAAATTAGTAATTATATATGAACTCAATTTAAAACATGACAAACTCTTACAACACAATTATTACCTGTACTGTTTGATCACCAGAGTCAGTACTGAGCTGGAAATAGGGTAAGTTTTGGGTTGGACTACTAATCCTTTTTCCTTCAGAACATTTCAGAGAAGTTTGAGATTACCATCAGCTGCAAATTATTAGCTCCTACTGTCTACTATTTCTACTGTCCCACAGCACTTTTGCAATGATGACTGAGAAAGGTATAAAGCCCCAGAAACCTTCTGATCCATTCTTGCTAAAATAAAATCAAAATAACTGAATATTCTCAAGTAGCATATAAGAGAGAACAAAACACCCATTGGCAATTGACAGTTCTGTATGTGCAACTGACAGAAGTACACAGAAGAAAGAAATCATTCCAAGTCACTTCAAAGACAGTTCAAGAACAACAATAACTACATCTTAAGAATAGGTAAAACAAATAACCTTTGTGTTACAGTTCTAAGTTTATATCAAACAAGTAAATGAGAAATTGAGAAGATAAAAAAAAAGTTCAATCCTTAAGATAAATGCTGTCATGTAGGTCCTTCTATTCTCTGAAAACCAGCATTTCAGAATGGAAAAATTATTATACAGAACTTAATTTATTGTCAGCTAGCCCCAGAAGGAAAACACAAAAATATGGAAGACGGATTTTCATATCAGAGGTGTCAAGCATAACTGTTACAAAACATTGTAGTAAGAGCTACAATGCTACACAAAAAACAAACATGCCATAATCTACAAAAGCTTCCCCACCACACCTGCACAAATTCCTTAGTCTGTACAAACAAATGCACTGCAACTACAAATCAACCACCACATCAAGAACAATTAATTTCACTTGGAAATGTGTTAGTTCACCAGGCCACTAACTCACATGCTTGCAGGAGAGTGACGAACAAAGCAACAGTTTTTAATCCACATTTTGTGACATAATCAGGAAGTCACTGATGTAAGATGAGAGTATGAAATAATGGCTGCATCCATATCAGTTGTTCTTCTATCAGTCTGTGCTGGCATGGGAAGCAATACTCAAGAAAAATGAGAGCAACCAACAAAATTTTACTAAAATTCACCTTAAAAAGATGGTATCTGCCATCGAGAATCTCTGCACTTGGTCTTACTTCCATAGCTTTGTCTTCAGCCTAAGTTAAATAACACATTGCCCATTAAGATACCACACAACTCTGAAGTGATGGGCCACAGTCTCAATAAAGGGACAGATGCAATCTAGCTGTAGCTGTCTGTCACACTATCCACACAACTGCCAGTGAAGCAACACAGTAACATTCGAGGCTCAGGGAAGGGAGTGGGGTGCAAACTCTAACAAATGTACTGAACTGGGCAGAACAGGCTTACAACACACAAGCAGCTATAGAAGGAAAAAAAAATAAAATACAAAAAACACTATTTACCGTAATTTTATTTGTGGTTGAGGTAACTGGCAAAATTTCAAGACCCATTCGTATTCTCTTTTGTTTTTCACAGTAAGCTTTCCAGGTATCTTCATTGAAGCCATAGTTAAAATAATCAGAGAGGTCAGCCCCTTTAAGTAGAGAAGCATAGCTTTTTTAGGACATTACAAATTTCATCTTTTTTCCACTAAACATATATGCACCTCTACTTAGAGCATCAAAACTGATTAGGTATTGAGCTAAATAAGCACAACTGAAACGTACAGTTCATTAACAGACATCGAGTATTCATGGTTAAGATCCTAAAACCATTAAAAATTTGTCAGAAATAGTAACTTGCCTAGAATCAAGAAGTGGGGACCAAGGGTAAAGAATATCATGGAATATTATAATCCCCCATATCTTTAGAACAAGATAAATGTAAGATCTATAGATTTATGTTTAGTGAAGACCTGCTCCCTTTTGTTTTGCTTGCTCTGTATTTGACTTTTCACTTTATTTTGGCTCCTAGGTACATTTGATACCATGAAGTATTTTTAGTGTAAGGGAGTTGTAACTCAAAATGCACAGAATATATCTAATAGAGCTAACAATTCAAACACCAGATAATCAACAAGGGCTTCTTTTTCTCCATTTTGTAGACACTATTTGTATTGCCAAAGCAATACGCAAACACTAGGAAAAAATCCTATATGCAGCAGCAAGACGTACCGGTACTGAAAAATCAAATCAACACTGGTATAATTAGAAAAGTCTGGACAAATCACTTGAGCCAAAGAGACAATACAGAGGAGACTCATGGAAAGTCGGTGCAGCAAGCCTCAGTTTCTTATTCTTATTCTTATACATGAACACAAGCTAGCACAGGCAGCTACATTTCACCATTCTTCATGCTAAAACCTGCCAGAACTATTTTCTGTTCTGCTTTGTCTTGTGTTCCATGGCAAGAGCAATGGCAGTAATCTCCACAGAAACATAGATTTTCAAGGAGCATTCAGGATACACGTGTATAAAAAAACATGGCCTGTCTCTTCCTCCTGACATGTGATGGGGATGCATACTAACATCCAGGGCACACCCAAGCCCCCTGTAGCACAGCAGGAAGGCAACAAGTAACATAGCTGCTTTTTCCAAAATATGCTGTACAGTACAGTACCTCTGAGGGACAGGTAAGATGACATCTATATGCAGTCAACAGGAGTCACTATTAAAATAACCTGCTGAACACGTAGGTACCACTTCACATAAACCAGACATTACCTGGCTTTCTCCAAGGTTTATCTTCAAAAGAATCTAAATCCACTTCCAGAAGTGGCACACCATTAATACTCCCTGGTGCATCTAGATCCAGTCCTTTAACTTTTGCACCTGTGAAGAAAAGCTCAAGTTAGAGCCTTCTGTCTCTACCAAATGGAATTATATCAGTAGCATTACACTTATTATTATAAAAATAAATTAAAAGCCAGAAAAACTTATCAGAATTTTTTTTTAAGTAACAATTATTTCCTTAATCCAAAACAATACAGTTTGGGGTTTTTTTTACTTACTTTACTGAGTAAATTTTCTTACCAGAAGATCCATAAGCTCGCCCTCCTGCCTTAATATTGAGATTCACAGGTGCTGCTCCATAACTTCAAGAAATTAACAATAAATTTATTAGACAAAGAAAACTTTTAAACCAGAAGAAAACACAAAACAAGAGATAGCTAGATCCAGAAACATATTGGACCTAGGCTCAATCACCATCCTGAATCTCTAGCTTTCCAAGCTGGTAACTGTAAAAGTAAAGAGATCAGCCTAGGAGGAAGAGAGAGTACCTTTCTATGCTCAGTAGCAACTTCTCCAACTAATAAACAGTAGTGAAGCAAGTCCCAGTCACTCTTCCTGAGTTGAAAGGATAAAGACCTTGATAGAAACAAGAATGGACAGAACCAGAAGAAGAAAGAGAAAGGAAAAATGCAGTTCATTTAGGGATACAGATGACAGTCTGGGGATTAGAGTAAAAACAAAATAAATTTAAAAAAATAAAAAACCGGGATGGGCTTGGATGGATTATTTTCTCTTTTCATAATAATTCCATTTAATCTGTACAGAAGTGGAAAATACAAGCATTTCTCTAAAATTACTGAAGTGCTGTTTCATTGTACTTCTAGTAATCATCTATCCTTGTGACCAACAGAAAAGTATGTAGCTTTTCACTTTCTAAAATACTTGAGACCTTTCTTCATAAAAATGCACTTGGAAACCTAACTGCTGAATAGATTTAACTGCCTTTAGGAATTACAGTATTGTTCATTTATAACATTAAGAGCTAGCTCTCCCTACCATTTGTGTGTAAGGTAACATATCCTCACAGGTGACCCATATACATCCTGAGCTTAGCATGCAATTAGAAAGCCAGGGTATGGTTTACAGTACCCACTTCCATGCAGTCCTCGTTTTCTTTCAAGTGCTACAACAGCTTAAAACTGACACAAAACATTTAACCTTCCTATCTACCAAGCTGTATTTCTGCATGATTTTTTTCAAACAATCTGCTGGGTTTTTTAAATTGCATTTGACTACTATATGAAAAAAATTTTAATCTTATAAAACAAATTTGTTCTACTGCAGTTAAAATGTACAGCAACGTTCAGTTTGTTTTAGATTTCTGCCCTTCCATGAACTTTCTGTCCAATTTGCCCAGGAAAGATTTTTCAGGAGACAGGCATTTCTATATAAAACTTTCTACTCTAACTAGATTTAGGATCACCTGCACATTGTGTCCTGCATACATGAAAAGAGCATCAGCAAATCCACTGAGAATATAAATATAGTTTTGCTTTAGTACCACAAAACTGAAGTCACTGCCTAGACCACAAGAATACTGCGAGTTATTGAAAGCAGAAAAAGAACTGAAAGAATTGGCACTTTTCTACTGCATTGATTTGCAAGGTATTTTGGAATATTAAATACTGAAAGTTTAAAAATACTATGTTTCAAACAGGAGTAAATCACCTGCATTCTGAAGTTAAAAACACAATGATATACATGAGTCAGACCTACCTGCAGACCTGGCATAAACTGATTAAGAAACGGCACCCTAGTAACTCTGGTTTTAATAAGCATAAAAATATTAGGATTGCCAAGAAAAACAAGCAAACCATGTCCCTCAGAAACTTTCCATGCAATGAAAAGTATTATTTAATAATTTTGGGTAAAATTAGCACTGTACAAAAGTGTTCAGTGAAAAACAAGCCCTTTTTTCACGACTAGAAGGGGCAATAAAAGTAGCAAGATCAGTACAAATGCCTAAACCATTCTTTTGAGAAACAATCTCCAGAGACTCACAGCTCCATCCTTAAGTACATTAAAATCTTATTTGAGAACATCAGTAGGGATTGAAACTACAGAGGCCTAATTAGAACTGTATCCACTAAAAACAGGATGAGGGACAAACTCTCCTCATGTTCTCGCCATTCTACGCTTTGCAACCAAAATAACGCTGTCACAGTAACGACCCTAAAAAAGCTATATAACATAGCCATTCCATAATAAAAAACAACTTTGCAAACTTCATACAGTTATTTCTCAGAATCTGAAAACACAATTTGAACTCATACAAAGCCCTTCCTTGTACTCCAGCGATTTCATTTTGCTTGTTTTCAAGCCACTGTATTATTAAAAACATTGTTAAAGAGCTGAAAAAATTCTGAATTGACAGTAATTGTGCACACAAACCGACATTTTTGGCAAGTATTAAATTGCAAATATGTGGCAAATATAAAAAATTGAAAATATTTTTAAAATATTAAGAAGGCAAATAAATTTCAAGTATTAAAGAAACTGCATTAATAATTAAATATAATCTCAAAAGCTTGCCCAGTTAATGTTTGCAAATAACTTACCTAAACTGTGGAGCTCCTGTCTTAATATCCCCTATGGTGACTTGAACATCGTCTTCGTCATCATCACTATCACTATCACTGTCATCCTCAGCCTCTGCCACCTTCTATAAAAGAAAAAGTCATTGCTTAGACAGAAAGCAGTCATTTATCTTCACAATGGAAACATAATCCAGACAAAACTATCCATTCTAAAAATCTTTGAAAGAAGAAAGTTCTTTTCCTAGACATTAGAACCGAGTAGCATTAACAGTAAATTTAGGGGGTTACAAGTATCTGAAACAAGTGGATCAAAATAGAGAAGTGTCTTTAACACTAGGTTCAGTTTCTCAAGCATAAAAGAGTTTCCATTATCTAATATCCTTCTTTCATCTATTTACCTCACACACACTGGTTCTATTCTTACCTTGTCATTCAGGACAGAACTAAAAGATATGCAAGACTAGCTTCTTGCCATCATCAATTATATACTTAGTGTAACTCAAGGAAATGTTTTTCCAGTTGATGATGAACACTGGAAAAATATATTCAGTTCCAAACATAAGTAATCTACATAAAATACTTGAGATATTTCAGCAAACAGACTGAAAAATCAGATACAGGAGCAGGCTGTATGACACACTGAGCTTTACAGACTCCAGACCAGCACTAAACATGTCCTTCCTATGTGGTAATGATCAATTCAGACCATTTTATTTGTAGATCTGTTTTTTTTTTCCTTCCAATGAACATCACTCTCCTTTTTCTCTATGCAGAATTCAATAACCATGTATTAACCAATCAATTCTTCACAGTTAGCCCTTGATCTATCTTGATTAACTTCATATCATCAGCAAACTTGTAATTACAAAACGCTGCTCTTTTCCAAGTAAATACATTAAACAGCACAGGTTAAGCATAAAATTGCAGAGGACCCTCCCTGCAAGGTGACTTTCCTTTACTGTGAAAACAGAACTTTGACTTCTACCCTGCATTTTCCATCTATTACAAATCAGATAAAATCAGTTATCCACGTAGGGACCCATTTTGTAACTGCACAGTGGTTTAAAACCCTTTGGTGAGGAACTTCTTCAAAAACTCTGTGGAATCCAAGTGAACTTTTCCAACCAAATCACCCTTGTTCACATACTGGAATCCTTCAGCAAGAGGCTGAACACATCAAAGCCAAGCTGATTCTGCCCTGGCAGCCTGCAGTGATCCATGCACAGCTGAGTTCTAGTCCATGTCTACTATATCACCTATTAAGTTGCCTGGTACATAAAAGAAAAATCAACAAAAAATCAACAGCTCCTTAGAAGATAAGATGTTGGAGTGCAGTTCATCCTCACAACACAACATTAATATAATTTCATAACAATGACATTCTTCGGGTAGGGAACATGGGGCAAGTCTAGATCAGGATGGATGTTCTGTAAATGACAGCTGAAGACAGTCTTTCAAATCCATATGGCTGAAAAGTACAAATTCATCCATCAGTCACCAGGCAACCCACACAGATGCCATTAAAAAGGCATCAAACAGGAAATAAAATTTTGTCTGGACAATGTACCCTTTCAACCAAAACCCACTTCAATTATAATCAATGATTTCTTCACAGAAATATTCACAAGTTCCTACTCAACCAAACTGAACAACACCCATCCTTCTAAGCTGCTGCTGAATGTTCATGGACACCATTTATCGTGAAGTTTTCCATTTTACAGAGATATTCTAATGATAATCTAACAATGCCAGGCTTTATATAGATAAAAAATAAAAAAAAAATGCAAGTACATGAAAACTGAGCCTATAAAGATTTCCAGAAATACAAATACCTTTGATGCACTTTCAGTAGGTTTTCAGTTTAAGCAACTGAAATGAGTTTTACAGTTTTAATAACTTTCACCCCAATTTTAAATACTCTGTAAAGCCTTTCATAAACAAAGTGTTAGAGCTACTGTAAAACAGTACTTCACTAAGAGACCAGTCCTTGAGACTTGCACAAATATCTCAAAAATGGTTTCTATATCACTCAAAAGTTATTTCTTGGAGGATATAAGCAAAAAAGTCCCACTGAAGTGAAACTACAATTTTCACATAGAACTTCTCATACTTAATTTTTTCCACTCACAGTAATATGAATCCTTTAACCAACACAGCAACTGCAAATTTAATTTCCTGGTCCTTTCTTTCATCATACCAACATTGGCATTATCAGACATACTAAACATTGAAAACTATTACAAAACAAATGTTATGTTGCCTCTGAAAGGCATGGGTAATTCATCTCTTGGTTCACACGTTCACACAGTTCTGCAAATGCTGGTTGTCTATCACATTCAAAAAAAGAAAAATGATCAGAGGACTTTGTTTTCTTACCACTGACAAAAACAGACCATAATTTTGAAAAGCATGTCTCTGAGAAAAAAGGTGTGTCTTCAAGCACCATCTTTCTGCACCCCCCCCCAAAAAAAACCATGGGAGTACTATTCATTTATATTCTATAAGTTAGATTTAACAAGTGGACTGCAGCCGGAAATTTGATTTCCTAATTTAGTCATTTCTACAGATGAAAAACACATTTTAGAAAAAAAAAAAGGCACACACTTAGGCATTAATTCATTTAAATAAAGTCCTAGTCAAATTATGAATTCCCACTAAGTCATATAATCAAAACATATTAAAACAGTATTTCAAAAACACATTTAAAACTACCGTTTTCACAACGCCATTTTCTGCAGCTTCCTCTTCACTTCCAGGTGGAGGTGGAGCACTTAAACAAAAACAAACAGGAAAAGATGAAACTAGGTATTTATGCATGTTATTTCACAAGAATCAGCTAATGATGAAAAAAAGCTTTGCTGCATCATTCCAGATGAAGAGCCAAAGCTCCAGTTGTCTTCTGCACTAATTAAAAAACAAGGTCAACTTACTTAAAAAACAAGAGGAATATAAGTTTATTTTAACAATATTTACCTATCATAAGTCATACTAACTGGATGTTTGTAGAATAGTTGCAAGTAATGAGGCATTACACTTGTATCTTCTTTTGAAATCAAACTGAAATACTTTGTAACATATGAAGGGAGATTAAGTTGTTTTGGTTTTGTTCCCCCCCCCCCCCCCCCCGCCCCCCCGCAGACTGACACTTTTCAAAGACATAACAGAAAAAATAAACATTTAAACACCCATTGGTAATGTTTCACCGAAACAGAAATCCCACATCAGCATTGTGAAATTTTCTTCTACTGTATGGAATAGTTACAATTCAATGACTAATTCAATTGCATTTTAACTGTAGACTGAGAACTGTAAAAATTGTAAAACTACTGGTCCATCTAAAAGGATGAATACTGTGACATCCATGCAAATGAGCTGTCTCACTGGGCCAAACTACTGCTGTTTTCTACACAGCAATATTTTAACTTCCAGAGCCCCATTAGCTGTTAGGATGCTGCACCACAAATAACAGAGTAAGCAGGGAGCCATCTAGAAACAATATGCTTTCACTGAAAAGGTATTTCTGAAACAGACTGTGCAACTGTCAATTTTTATTTAGTAGAATGATTTTAACCCCATACTCTGTTGGCAACACACCCATGAGTGTTGCACCCAATATTGCCTTAGTATTCAAGTGGAATAATCAAATTCCACTTCATCTCCTGGTAAAATGACAGACTAGGTACAGAAACTGAATATACCTCACAATTTCTGTATATATAAACAATGCCAAAACTGAGAGACCAAAACTTTTAACAGCTTTTAACAGCTGAACTGTCCCCATACTTCCACAGTTCCAAACACAATTCCTAAGGTGCACAAGTTAATATTTGTTATGCTTGTAAAACTATGCACTGAGACAGCCAAATGCCAAGCTAGACACTATTGACCAAAAACTGGAGTACACTGTTTCTAAAGAACATTTTGACCCCCATGCAAGTAATGTTCCCAAATAACAGTAACAGTGACTAAGTTGCCAGGTCAAGAAAAGGTAACTGAACATAAGGAATCAACAGATATGAAACAGCTTCTAAATAAAAAGCAAATAAATAACAGAATTCTTTGCCCTGGAAGAGACAGGATTCAAACACAACAGAGGTCTAAAAACCTATTAAGTAACACAGAAAAAGTGAAAGCAAACAACTGTTTCTTATACTACAGAAATAATGGGAATCAAATAATTACACCTAGTAGCTGCTTCACAATGATATCATATGTAGTCCTGTGGTGGTGGTCATTCCTGTTTTATCATTCTGTGCTTGTCAAAACTTGACATGACTTCTAAAGAGCAAATGAGCAAGCTTATGAGCAAGCAGTCCACCAAGGCTAACTAAATGCAGAAATTCTCAATGAAAAAAATTGAAACATCTATAGACAATAACTATGTACGTTTTCATACATTGATTTTCCCTCTATTTGTTTAATACAACTTGATAATCAATAATTTCCATATTTTACCAATGATGAGAATTTCCTTCATTCAGCATGAGTGACTGATTCCCTTTTCCAGTCAGTCCACTTTACTAATTTCCATTAACTTTGTTAGATTTTCAAGGAAGTGTCTTTGTGCTCTCATACAGCTCTTTGTAACTCAAATAGGCTCCCCTCAAATTATTACAAAGCATTCCTAAGTTCCTCTAAGTTTCTTTCAAATACTGTCCTACTGGTAAAACCCTGAAAGCCTAAGCAGATGTGACCTGTACAGCAAACTACTACCTGGTAATCTTCCACAGCTTCCTTGTATTCCTGTTTTTGTAACCACACTGCAAACTCTTGGGAGACAGAATGTTTTCTAGTTGCTAAATTATCTCAAACAAGTCCTGATCCATCATTAAGACCAAAAAGCACAATGATTACAAAAATAAAATACCTGTTGGCATCTTGTGAAGGGTTATTGCTGTCCATACAACTAAACTAACTTTCACACTTAAGTGACCCAATTTCACAGGTACAACCATTTCACAGAAAAGCAAAGTCCAAACACACTATCTTAAGGACATTTTCAAAGACACCAGAGTGTGCAGAGGTGCTACCAAGTTTCAAGGAGCTGGGAAGAAGACTGTGGTGAACACAGGTTTTGTGCAGCCATGCTACAGGGCTTCCAGTTGTCAGGATACTCACCTAGATTTTTCTTCCTCTGGTCTCTCTGCTTCATTTTCATCTACCATAAGAGAAAAGAAACACAATACTTAAGAATAAAATCCCTAGGGTATCAACTATGACAGATTATCTTGGCATGCAGAGTATTAGGCAAGCCTTCAGATTACTATTTAGACATGTTCTTTACATTTCAATTCTGAAATCAGTCGACCAGACCCCTGAGCGCTCACAGTGCTCTACACTGACAGGTCCACCACATGGGCAAGGTTTAACTTATATGTTTTATTGACATCTGAACGTAAAGATAGTCCCTAAAGTTTTTTGTGTTTTTATTTAAGTTAACACATAAAAGGTTAAGCCCGTTTCGGTACTTCAAAGCCGGGAGCTCGGGCCGGAGAGCACCAGGGTGTGCTCGGTCCCCCAGGGGTGCCTGTGGGGCAGGGACACCACGCGGGGCTCTCGCTGCTGAGGCCCAGCACGCCTCGGCCTACGCGGCCCGGGCCGAGGGCCCGCGGCACCGGCAGCGGAGACCGGCGAGAGGAAGGGGCCGCGAGCCGTCGCCACCGGGGGTCCGGCCGGGAGGAGAGAGGGGGCTGAGGAGCCACGGGGGCGGTGGGACTGGGGGACCTCGTTCAGCGGCCCGGCGAGGCGGCGCACGCCGCGGCCTGCGCACCCCCGCACGGCCCCCCCGCCGCGGCGGCGCCGGGCCGGCCCGCTGGGGAGGCGGGCTGGGCACGGGGGTCGGGGAAGGTCCGTACCGCCATAGAGCCACTCCTCCTCCTCGTCCCCGGCGGCCCCATCGGCGTCCGCCGACAGCCGCTCCGCCTCGCCGGTAGACATGGCCGCCTCCCGCGGGACGCGCGGGCCCGGCCCCGGCAGCGCCTCCCGCCGCCGGGCCGCCCCGCCGCGCCGCCCCCGCGCTCCCCCGGCGCCTCGGGCCGCGGCCAGGCGGTGCACGGGCGGGTCGCTGCGAACGCCCAACGCGGCCTCTCGCGGAGGATCCGCCGCCGCCGCCGCCGCCGCCGCCGCCCGGCGCTTCCCCTCCCCCCCGCGTGAGTGACACGCACAGGAAGCGGGCCCGGCCCGGCCCCGCGGCGCCCCGGGCACGGGCTGCGGGGGGCGGCCCGGCCGGGCCCGGCCCCGGGACTGCCCTCCCCGCCGAGCCAGCCGGGCACCGTCCGTGCGCTGCCACTCACTCACCGCGGCTGTGCTTTCGCCGCTCTCCCTAGGCGCTCTGCGAGAGCTGCCTTCCCTTCCTCTCGCTTGCTCTTTGCTCTCGGTGGTCCTTGTGCTCTCCTGCGTCCCTGGACTCCCGTCCGTCCCCTCAGCAGGGATCACCGGCAGCATGGAGATCTCCTCGAGAAAAGCCTTGCCTACCTCCAGGAGCAGGACTTGGCTAAACACGCTTACACTCCAGTGCCGTGCATCTACTGGCAGCTGCCGGGGGAGCGTAACCGCGGGGTGAACGCGCCGCTGCTTCTGCTAGCACTGTCCCTCGGCTCAGGGACTACCCCAGCTGCACGCAGTATTTTAGGTTTAACTCTTCATATTTTTTTTTTCTCTCCACAAATTTCCTGTGTTTTTTTATTTTTTTTTCCCCTTGGTAGAGTAGGAGTTTAACATTCATTGGGTGCTGTGAGTGTTGCAAAGTGTTTCTGCGTTCAAAGTGTTTCTATGAATTTCATTAATTCTGTTTTAAAAGCAGGGCGGAGTAGTGAGCCATTTTTCCTGGTGATTGGCTCACTTTACATCTGTGAATGCTAGACAACAACTGCAAGATGCATTACAAAATTTAAGTACCAGCTGTCTAAACAAGTTTCCGTCAGTTGTGTGTACAGATGGAGCTTGTGGTGTTTCAGGTTGTATGTGAAAACTATAGCAGGGACCTGCTTTTTCACAGCAGGTCAATTTGGGAAAAATCAGACTAGAGGACTTGACTGTAACGTAAACACAAGTCTCAGTGGGGGGAGCTGGTTTGAATTGCCTGCATAAAGAAGCTTATTTGAAAGTTTCATATATGCCATGGAGTTCATACGAACAACCAACCTACTCACATTTTTTTTTTTCATGTAAAATTAAATGTCTGAATATTGTGTACAGATAATGAATTCTGTCATGTAATTGGGTAGGTTTTCAACTTGCTATTTCATTTTTTGAACAAATAGTTGTGGAGTCGGCAAAGGCATTTTTCACCATTTTGAGTCACTTGTTGCTCATAAGATGTGTACATGTAATACCTCTTCGTAGGCATCAGTGCCTCTTTCATTCCTCTTTTGTTTGCCATTTAACAGAATTCTGGCTGACATTAAATGACAGCAAAATTAGAATAGTTTCCTTTGGCTGCAGACAAGAGAGAAGGAAAGAAAGAGAAAGAAAAAAGAAAAAGAAAGAAAGAAGCAAGCATTTTTGAGGAAAAATTCAAAAAATCAAGAGTAGGCTAAGAACAAAAACTGTCTTAAAATATTTTGAAGCAGATCCTCTGAGCAGTTTTCCATATACAAACCTTTAATGAGAAATCACACAGAGCTGGTGATGATGGAAAATCCACTTTGAACAGCTGTGGTCTGCAAAAACTGTTTCTTCTAAGGCTTTGAGTAACTGAGAGGCTGAAGACAATGCATCTTTGCAAGCTGCATTGCCATCTTCACTCTTGGGTGACACCCCAGAAACCAACAAAAAGATATCAAGTTTATGGGAACCCTTTAGTAGAGTTCTTCTACCACAGTGGTTTTCACCTTGCACAAGGGATAAAATAAGCTGTAAAAACTACTTAGGTAATTCTGTTTTGTAATTTAACCATCGTGCTTTAAACTGACTAACTTCATTTTGTCTTCTGACAAGCAATTTTTCTTTTTTTTTTTCAATACTGGCATATGCAGAACTTGTTGCAATCTATACAATATTAAGGTAAAAAATATTCTCTCTCTGTAAAAAGCATCTAATGTTTTGACAATAATATCTGAAGAAAAACCCTCAACCTTTAAAAATAGGTCAGCC